>NW_013666848.1:321138-323679 GCF_000517525.1 Limulus polyphemus | reverse complement strand
ACTATCTTGTTCTTTCAGCGAATGCTCAAGTAATTATTAGATATAGGGTAGGCTGGTATATAAAAGAGGGGAAAGTAATGTGTGGGTAGATAGTGAGTAATTGATCTGCAGTCAGAGTATTATTGACGTTCGTTGCTATAGCGTTTGTTTAGCGCGATTGTTGAAGTTGAGTGTATCGGTTAAGTTATATTCGGAAAGAATAAACCAGTTTTATTAAGTAAAGACTTGTGTCGGTAACTTCGTTCCGACGAAATTTTAAGTTACGTCTCCGTTTGTTAATTGATTTTTCCACTATTATACATGGTGTACGTTTTTGTGGGTGGTTAATGAAAGTGTTCCAAAGTGCTACATTAATTTCTTGATGACCTAATACATTTCTGGTCAAACAAGTCAACTCCTCCCATTGAAGCATTGTAATTGCAGGCAACATTTGTTTTTTTTACATCCCTAAATCTAGTCTCTGACTGCTTGGATCGAATTTGTTTCAGAGTGTAGCCATTATTATTGATTGTCGAGAGGAAGTTGACCTTTGCAGACAAGCATATCACCCTTTCTGTAATAAACTGGATCATCACCTTTCTTCACCTGTAACCTTGCTGGTCTAATATCTTCTGGAAGTCCCCTTCTCTTCAATCTCACAATTCTACAGGCACTAGTACCTTGTTTCTTGAGGGCTTCAAAGAGGCAGAAAATACATTACCTACTACAGAGAGCAAAGAAACAAAGCAACAAGAACAAAGTAATCTAAACAATTTTCTGGACTATGCTTTTCTGTCAATCGAAATATTTTTTAAATTCTGTGTAACTAAAGCATATCTTATACTTATATATAAATGGTACTATACAAGTCACTTTTGTCATTATAAATGTTTAACACTGTTTTAAGTTTTTGCTTTTCTGGCATATCAGGTCAACTCTATATTTTTTTCAAATACACGTTAATACTTAAACTTTATTTATATTTTTAACACACTTTAGAAGAACACTAATTATTTCATGTTGAGCTGAATCCTTTGTACCCCCTTTTAGGGTTATTTCGTTTCATTCTACTTGGAATACCTTATATTCTCTCAACTCATCAGAGATACTCTACACCAATTTAACTACATTATATTAAGATTTTGGAGCCTCACCACCTTTTACATCCATGTTGCCATGTCTGGTCATGTGCTATCTGATTGTTGTAAACTTGAGAACATTTTTTTAGCGTAGTTTTCTTTCAAAAATCTCAGTTGTAGGGTATTGTTACGACAGCGGAAGTCACTTGACGCTGCTGGCGCGTGCGTGATGAGTTTCTGGAATGATCGGGGAAGTCCGAGATGCCTTCTTCATTAGTATATAAGCCTGGCAGTGAAAGCCAGAGGCAAGAATGAATGAAGAGAGAGTAGTAGTTACTTTGAGTTCCGTGTAATTTATGATTCTGTTAGTTTCGAGCTAGTGAGCGTAAAGTGTGTGTTTTGCACTCGTCGAGAGCGAAGTTATGCAGATTGTGAATCGCTGTGATTTATTGCGTGTATTATAAAAGTTGTTAAGTTTAAAGTGACGAGAAACGTACTGATTGTGGAACTACTGTGTACTAAAAGTTTGTATCGAGGAAGAATATACTTGTTTAATAAAGAAAGGACTTGTTTCACTGAAAATCCTCGGAAAGAATTTCTACCAGAAATAAACAAACAAGCAGATACATAATAATAATGTTTTCAGACCAAGGCACAGTTATTTTAATAAAAATGTTGTAGCACACTATCTCTCCTTCCAGCATATTATGTTTGTTTGTACTTAAGCACAAAGCTATAAACAGGTATGCTGTACCACTAGGGGGCCCTGGACCTTATGAAAACCTAGCCCAAGAAAATTATTAGCATGTAAACTACAAAGTCCAGTATCACTGAAGATCCTCAGAAAGAATTTCTACCGAAAACAAACAAACAAGCAGATATGTAATAGTATTAATGTCCAAAGCACACCAATCCTCCCTATTGTCTTTCAACAAGCCATTTATAATAAGAAGATGGTGGTTTCCAAGAACTTATTTCAAAAGTACAGTTGCACAAAAATCCATTGATGCTGCTTCTGGCACTTGACTAAAATTTCTTTTTATGGTATAGCATGAATACCAATTTCATTCACCAACTGCTTGAAGAATGCAAAGGTTAAACAAGAGGTATGACCAGAAGCTATATCCTAGTCAACTCATACCTTGTTGGTCTCATTTCTGCTCAAATCTGTTGTTTCTATGTGGAACAAAGGGAAAAGGATATATTACAATAACAGTTATTACAAACAATGATTTATAAACAAAAGTTTCACAAACTTACAAGCAATATAAAGTTTTCTTTCTAGTCTGGAACTTCTTCTATATCTTATCAAGGGTTCACGATGAGCAAGTTAATTACGAGTTGATGTAGGTATAATTCACTTAACAGGGAGCTAACTAGCTTTGTCCTTCGTTATTCACCAGCCACACATGCCGAGTTTCCCGAAGTAATAAAATGTTTTCGTAAAAATACCAATGTCCAATGAGAATCCACTGAAGTTAAA
>NW_013666848.1:307380-321128 GCF_000517525.1 Limulus polyphemus | reverse complement strand
TAAATGATTTGTAATGGTCGAACTTTGTAAATGCTCCTGGTCAAATATCTTTAGTTTTCCAATTGATAAGCGTAATAACAATCACAGTTATATCTTCCAAAGTTTATAGTACACTGACTATAGCAAACTAATAATAGGTACTCTCTTTTTTTGGTGTGTTGTGTTGGTTATATTTATATGCGTGTGGAGAGTTTATAGAAAATTCAGATTACGTAACAATACAAAGCACATTAAGCATTTATGTACATACATATATTGTTGATTCTTACCCTCGAGAGTCTTCTACAACTTTAGAGAATAGGCGGGAGTTTTGCAATACATATTGTTACGTCTCTGGTCGTTTGTTAATTACTTGTAAAAATTCTTTTCAAAGAACTTCAGTGATACAAGTCCTTTCTTAAATAAAACTAGTTTATTCTTTCTAAATTCAACTTACAATACACTTAATTTCCATAGTCACGCTATAATTCTCAACGAATGATTCACGCACTTTACTTACTACCGTGCTTGACTCAATTGTTCGTCTATATAAAATTATGAATTTTGTGGTCATTGATACAATCAATCTAATTCTGATGAGATGGTGCCTATTCATTAAGTCCTTTCTTCTTTCTAGCTTTACATAGGCCATCCAATGATAATAATTGTATCAGAGCCAATTTATCTCATTTGGTACATAATGTTATGCTTACCAGTACTACTATTAAGCATAAGGTTACCAATACTGAATTAGATAACTTCCACTTATCTAACCTCTGTCCTTCAGCTGTAGCTCGTAAGCAATCTACATGCTGTTGGAATTCCTTAATACTTAATCCTGACCTTTTTGGAGGTAGATGTTTAGTTTCCTCTAATATATATGTTAACTCCTTAATGTCTGTTTCTACGTTTATACTCTGAATTAATTGTGATTCTTTCCTGGTTAATAGTTTCTGTAATTCTGGAATATTTAAATTTAATTGAGTTCCTACGTATTTAGTTTCACTTCTAAAGCTAGAGGACAAGGGAATATCTTGATCATGAGCTGAAAAATTCTGGCTAATCTCAGATAATCACTATTTTTTAATTTGATTACTCTAGTATGGTAGTAAAATTGATGTATATTCGATTTTGGACATACAACTGATAAAGTAAGTTCATTCTTAACGTTAAATAACCAAGTTCCTGGAGTCCTGGTCTTATAAAAATAGAATGGCTTAGGGATAATTATTATTTTCTCACATAATTCAGTTATTTTATTTTTAACTCCTGCAAATATTACATAATTACAAATTACAATAGGTACGGAATAAATACCTGAGTTAGGGTCACAGATTCTGATGGGTCCCTCTATGCAATTCAACATGTCCTCTTTAGTCATTTCTATATATGTATGCTGATCACTCCAAACAGCAATGTATAATTTATCACTTTCTATAGTTAAAGCCAATGAGTGATTTATCGTCAATGGTAAGTATATGATTTTATAGAATTTGAACATTCTATCAGTTGCCTTCAAAGGTATTTCTATACATATCCGTAAGGTATCTCTTACAGCTGCTGTCTTTATGTCAGCCCATGTGTAATACATGTAAATCTGATCACTATGAGTACGTATTACAAACTGTAAGTGTGGAGGTAATCTACTCTCAGTTTCATCTAACACTCTTTCTAACTTACTCAGTGGTAGAAAGTATGAACTCAACTCGTTATCTGCAGCTACATACAATGCTTGTATTAGCTTAGCTAACTCTGTCCTGCTACTTCCTTCAGTAAAAGATAATTGTTGTAAATTATTCTGAATCCTAGTGTTGAACACTAACATTTCAATCCCTGCAATTTGTCCTACTCTAGCGTGTATCAATGCATTAGTAATGTTCACTAAAGCTTTAGATACTTTCTAATTTCTTGTTCATGAAATTCAATTGTTTGATTCAATGAATTCATTATAGTTGCTTGTTCACCTGTCAGATGAATCATTTCCTTAGATACCTGTCTCTGTCGTTCTACCTTCTCATTTAATTCCTGTAAATCATTGGTGGTTGCTGTTCCAAACAAAAATTCCAAAACACTTCCCTGTCGAGTTCTGTCTGATATGGATATATAATATCTATAATAATCTATAATCTATAATATCTTTTAATTCTAATAACAGTTCACCTATCTCATCATGATATTGTTTAATTAAAGTCTTGTAATTTTCGATTAGTCCTTCTTGTAAGATTCTAGCTAGCTGTAAAATGAATCAAACTCACTTAAGTTATCAGCCTCTTCAAGTACACTATTATCTCTTTCCTGTTTTTTAGTTTCGTCTGCTACACACTTATATTGTTACGGTTTATAACCCTTAACTTTCTTTAACCTATTCACATGTACTAACTGTTTACCTTTTTCATATATTTCCTGAATCTCAAAATTAACTGGACCTTTGTTTAAGGACCTTTCCACAACTTTGCTAACTTTTTAGTGTTCCCTCTCTTAACAATTGGGGTGTATAACAATACTTTGTCCCCTAACTTTATATCACTAACCTGTGGCTTCTTATTTATTTGATTCTCTCTCTACCTTCAGCAGCTTTAGTTAAATGTTTCTTAGCTAACTCAAATACCAACTGCCTTCTCTGTAGTAGTTCTGCCTTATAGTCGTAATCTACAGAATAATTAACTTTGCTAGGAGCTAATATCTTCTGCATAGGTGAGATAACATCTCTACCATGCAATAGAAAGAATGGACTTTCCTGAGTAGACTCGTTCTCAGCACTTCTATGTGCTAATAACAACAAGTGGATCTGCTCATCCAAAGTTTTCTGATCTTTCTCACAGTATTGAGAGATCATGTCTAACATGGTTCTATGAAATCTTTCTACTAAACCATTAGCAGCTGGATGATAAGCTGTCATCTCGATTTTCTTCACATCTAATAACTCACAAATTTCATTAACTAAGATATAAAGATACTTCCTCTGTCTGTTAATAAATATTGCGATATACCATGTCTAGCTACTATGTTGTTTACAAAAGCCTTGGCTATTGCTTCTACTTTCTGATCAAGTAAACATATAGCTTCAGAAAACCTAGTTAAATAGTTTGCGACTACTAATAAATACTTGTTTCCTGCGTAGGACGTAGGCAATGGGCCTAATATGTCCATAGCTACTAGCTGAAAGGGTGTTCTTAAAGTGTGGTCTTGTTTTTCGTATTTGAAATTCTATGCTTGATTCACAGTAATATTTAATATCTTTCCTTATGTTTAGCCAAAAGAATATCATATGTATCCTACTGTACATTTTAGCAAAAGCTAGGGTGCTGCGAATGGCGTGTCATGATATGTTTTCATAACCATGGTTTTTCAATAATGTGATACAACTATTTGTAAAGGCCTGTTATCCTTAACCTTTTTACATAAGATATTTGAATCTAATATGTATTCTGTATCTTCTCCATGTGTAATTTTGTTTTATAAGGCATTTACTATCGGATATTTCTTTTGCTCAATAATCACATGATCTAAATCCAAAATTACTTCTAACTCGTCTTTATGTTCAGTTTGTACTTCTTCTACTTTGTTAATTGTCTGCTTTTCTTCAGTCTCTGTCTTTCCTACTCTAATTCTACTCAGAGCATCAACATTAGAATGCTTCCTACCTGGTCTATGTACTATGTTAAAATCGTAGTCGTGTAGTAATAATGCCCATCTCACTAACCTAGAGGAGGAGTATTTTAATGTCATTAACCATCTTAACAGTGCATGATCTGTGATAATAGTAAACTTCCTACCATACAGATAACAACAGAAAGTTTTAATTCCATGTACTACAGCTAAGCTTTTCCTAACTGTCTACTCTGGTAAGCTATAGGATGTTCTTTCTCAGTTTCATCTAACTGTGATAATACTGCACCTATAGCGAAAACTGAAGCATTTGTGCTTAAGATAAATTCTTTATTGAAGTCTGGGTAACTTAGAATTGGTGCTGTTAATATAAGCCAAATGGCATTCTATTAAACTGATATTTACCTGAAGGTAATACAAAAGCAGTTTTAGCTTTATATTTCTCTTCTATCTGTACCTGCCAATATCCACTTTGTAAATCCATAGATGAAAATTATTTACTCTTACCTAACCTATCTAAGGTTTCTTAGATATTAGGTAATGGGTAAATATCTTTGACTGTTACTCCATTCACTTTCCGAAAATCCACACAGAACCTTAATTTTCCATCCTTCTTAGGAACTAATACAACTGGAGAAGCATACATACTACTATTGTTCTATATTACTTCTTGTTCAAGCATATCTTTTACACATTCTTTTAGTTCAACCCTGTATTTTTCTGGCAATCTATAGGGTCTCTGTGCTAGAGGCTTATTATCACTTAACACTATCTTGTGTTTAACCTTATTTGTACAGCCATTAGGGTCATTTTCTCCTATAAATATATCTCTATACTCTTCTAACAATGTTATCAAACCCTGTTTATGGTTCTGTTCTATATTTCCTGTCATACCTGCTTTTTTAGCATCATTAATGTGATGCTGCCCTACCACAGCTAATTGTTCTCTACTACTACTATGATCTCAGGTAGTATTACTTTTTCTTCATTCACATTTAAAGCTTTTATAGGCACCGTGTCTCTCTCGGACACTTTACTAATACAAGCAGCTATATAGACTCCTGTTTCTTCTATCTCAATAGGTCCAACCAACAGTTCTTCATTTACTTTAGCTTCAACAATAAATTGATTTCTTGCATGTACTTTAGTTACTTTAACTAATCTTACAGGTACTCTTTCCTTCAAACACTCCTGTTGTGGTGCTCTGTTGCTTATGTTAGGCATAAGCGTAGAGTCATCTGAGGGGTTTGAATTACTATTTCCCTGTTTTACAGTCTTATTTGCTAACTTACTCTGCCTTATCTTACTATCACTCACCTTATTCTTACAACTTCCATCGTCCCCTCTGCTGGATTTAGAGTTTTCTGTGTACTCTAATTCTCTGGCTTTCTTTCTGAACACTTATTATTCTTACTTCCCTGACTTTGTCATGTATTGCTACATTCTAGGAGATCAGTGCTTTTGTGTTTTGACTGTTGATCCTTAGCCTTGCTAATGCTAGTGTTAGAAATCTGACTATTAACTTCAGCCAGCGGGAAGGTATCATGTGTCTCAACTGTTGCACATAAGTCTGAAGGTTCAAGTCCTTCAAAACTTAAGATCTCTGTTTCTATGCATAGCTTACATGAAGTAAGAGATATTTCAGTGTCATAAGCCCTTAAGAAATATTGCCCTATGATACCATATGTTTCTAAATATATGTAGAATGAGTGTTCCTACTTTCACATGCACACCATATTTACCTAATGTTTTAGCAGGATGTCCTGTTATGGAAGTTAAAAACTACTAGAAACTTCTTTCCAAGCATTATTTAACAATGTCAGATTTTTATCTACCAGTTCTGCACTTAGTAGCAAAGATCGAGCTCCTGTATCAACCAATAACCAACATATTACACCTTCTATTTCTACTACAACTATTGCTGATACTTCATTAACACTACTGACACTCAATCTTTTATCCCAAACTGCCCAAACTACCTCTACTTTTGCTCTGTAATTCCGACGGAGATTACATTTTTTGAACCTACAGCAAATGTAGGGATACCATTCTTTCTTGGGAGTTTTCCTCTATAAGCTCCTGCTTTTCCACTTTCTGCTTTCCATGAGCATCAGCAATCTTGTTCCATGTGGCCTGTAATACCACAATTAAAACACGCTATTTGCTCATTTCTTTTCTGCTTTTAAAGCAGTTCCTTGCTTTGTGTCCAACTGTGCCACAGTTGAAACACTGGAAGCCATTGGGCTAACTTTGTTTATTTTTACAATCTGCTTTGCTGGGTCTATTTGCTATGGTCACAGCAAAATGCTTAGGCTTATGTATCTGTTTTTCTCGTAGCTCCTCTCAACTAGCTGCTTCAATCAGATCAAGCAAAGTTGCTTGAAGGGTATTTGCTTCATTCACATAACATCTAGCTGTGTTGCTGTATAACCATCATTCATATTAAGATTTTAAATTATCTTGTATCATCAATTCGTTTGGGTGTATATAAGCCTTATGCAATGTATAACCTAGCTCCTGCAACTTATGTCCAAAAACTCAGACAGATTCATCTCATTGCTGATTTAAATTGCACATCTCTGTTAGAATTACATTTGTTGTTTCTCACTTCTTATACTCCTCTACTAACCTATGTACTAGATATTGAAAACCTGTGGTTTCACGTAGTTTATTATAAGTCCTAATATAGCATTTTGCTTCTCCTGCTGTTCTTAGTCTTAATATTTCTGTCTTCTGGGCATCAGTCCAGCCCAATATTTTGGCAGCTTTGTTTAAGGTTGTAATAAAGCTCTCGACATCCTCATCTACTCTACTATGATATAATGGTATGGAGCTTGTTAAATGCATAGTGATGCATGGAACTACTTGTGCAGGTTGTTCTGCTGCAGCTTTGTAGCTAATGCCAGCCCTTCTATCTACTCTAGGGTGTGTACCACCCTATTCTGTAGTCATGTCTATACCAGGAGTAGCCATATTCACTTACTTGTTACTTGTTTTTATTTTATATTACTTTGGCTGACTTTTTTACTTTTTCTATCTTTCTTTACTCTAACCAACCTGTCATTAGCTACTCCAAAAATCCTCGAGACTGCGCCAGATGTAATGAGCAGTTTCAATTATACTGCCGATTACACTAAATTTATTTAGTTGAGGATTGCAGTGGCGAGTGGAGCTCATAATTCGCTAACTCGAGATAATGTATAGTTAGAATAAAGAAACGGATTCCAAGACTAACATTGAACAAAATATAACAATATTTATTAAATCTTTCCACATATTATACACCATTAATATCAATACACTGTTAATATTAATACTTAAACATTTACACAACCATCATAATTTTACTTTTCACCTTTCAGTTAACAAACTTCCTTTAACTACATTAATTGATCAAGAGAGATAACAATTTTATACTTAGAACAGAGTTGGACTGGTATCATTCTGGAGATTTGAGACCTTCATATTTATAGAACATTGATTCTTCCTGGAGATAACTCTAAAGAGCTCAAGAACAACTGATTTTTCGGCTCCAGACACGAGTTTTTAATCCATATTTTCTCTGTATTCTGTCGACCTTCCAAATAGTATTCCTAACTACTCACAAGTAGTTATAACACTTCATTAGTTGATGTGTGTAATTTCCTGGGCTAGTCCAAAACCATAACCAAAACTCTCAGGTGATTGGTTGCTGAGTTAGCTGATTGCCTTCTCACTTGTGCTAGTACACCAGCATCATGTAAGGAATATATCATCAAAGTACCACTTGTGAATGTTAATATCTACTTTTTCGTAGCTTCCACAGTACTGTTGCATCAGCGAGGTCACGTGACTAGTATCACGCCACGTCCTTCTAGAAATATCCTGTTCCTTCATGAATGCTCTAGCATTTACTAGATATGTATTAGTCTTGTATATATAAGACGGTCACAATGTGACAGAACAGTGTGTGTAATTGAACTAAGTATTGTTGAGTCGAGCACGTGAGATGTACTTTGAGAATTATAGCATTTGTTATAGTGTGACTGTTGAAATTAAGTGTATCGCAAAGTTATATTCAGAAAGAATAAACCAGTTTTATTTAAGAAAGAACTTGTGTCGCTAAAGTTTCGTAGGAACGAATTTACGGAAAATTAAAATTAACTAACGAATGGAGATGCTAACGAGTTGGCATCAGTAATTAATCACTGCCAATCACTTACACTTCTCAACATCTCTGAAGTAGCTTCATTTTTTATAACTCTTAAGTTGTGATTCACTAACTTGTGATTCTCAATACCACTTAACCAGATGGATGTACTTTCCTAGCTCTTGACCTTATTTTAAAATACAGGCATCTTTACTTATGCCATTCCTTTTTGTATATGTTCACTTAAAAAGTCAAAAAACTGTTATAACTTCTTCCTTAAATTATTTTTAAAATGCTAAAATACTGAAGCAATTGTAAAATTCTCTCAAAATATCCAACTGCTTCAAATCTATATTTGTCATTAGTATGCTCATTCTTCCTCACACCAATCAATGCTTTTCTATTGGTTCTGAGCTCTGTTGCCATGAAAATTAGGTGGCAGTGGAGGGAATGTGTTGGAGTTAGAGACTGGTGAGGACTACCATAATAACCATGATGACCTAAGAAAGCACAGCTAAGATTTAGTTCAAGCTCAAGACTTAGGCTGACCATGGAGCAGACCTTGCTTTGGTTATTCTTAGCATTTTTATTTAAGTCCATGTTTCCCATGTAATCAAATTTAGAATAGATTTTATCAAACTTCTTTTACATAGTAGACCACAGTTAAAGAGCTTGCATGAAATTTAGTTTATTTAACTTTATTTGTTTAGTTTATTAATATTGGTTTCACTTTGACTTTCACTATTAGCGAAATAGTTGTAAAGTGATTTTGGATTTAAACATAGACCTTGATTTCTAAGGAAGGGAGGGTTTCTTTAAATTTATAGTTTAAGCATTACCTGGGTTGTTTTATTTTACTTTTAATTTGATAAATGTAATTTACAAGGGGGAGCTCGTGGAACTGATAAGAGAAACTAATGAAAATATTTCACAACTTTCTTACCAATTCTCTATTGCCACTAAACAGACTTGATCTTTTGTTTTGTTTTTTACTGCATTGTGTTTTTATGCTAAATAAAGATTAGGAGTTTGGCCATTCTATCTCTTTTTGTACCACAAACTTCCTCAGAGTTCTAAGAGAATCACAGTCCATAAATCAGTATCCTTGAACCTCCAGTAAGATGTTGTAGATGGCTTGTTAGCTAAATGAAGTTGCAGGTTTTTGATGATAAAATGTGCCATTAAGTTCAGGTTAGTCCTAGAAATATCTAGAATAAGAATAAATTATAAAAGTGATGTTCCGTGAAGTGTCAAATAAGTTGAGATACAAATAATGTTAGTTGAGATAAAAAGAGTTTCATGCAACTTTGTATTACTGAGGAGACTGATTGTCTTTCTACTGTTTTTATAAGAAATGTCGTGTCAATGTAGGCAAAACAATATACGACAGTTTATAAGTAGTTTAAGCTTGTAGCAATGTTTAAAGAAAGAAAAAATAATTTGTTCTCATTAAGTGAACTGGATGTTAAATTATTTTCACCAAATAATTTAAAGTGGGGATTATTAGATGAAAGTAAAATAGAATTTTGACTAAACTTCAACTGATGAACATGGTAATTACGAGGTCAAGTAGTGTAATTCAAGCATTACTTGAGATGATGAAACTATTCAGACGTTTGTTTGTTTTAGAGCAAAGCAGCATACGGCTATCTACCATGTCAACCACAGGAAATTTAACCCCATATTTTAGTGTTTAAATCCATAAACTTACTGCTGTTCTAATGGGGGAAAATTATTAAGACAAGAAGGAGATAAATGTTTAAAAGAAGACCAGGGAGAATATAACAGAAAATTAGAAGTAGAACAGAAAATGTACAGAAAAACGAGAAGAAAAAGAAAGAAAGTTAAAAGAAGCCCAGGAAAAGTGGGATAGAAAATTAGAAGAAGGCGACAGAAATTTAAGGGAAATTGAAAGAAAGAGACCTACTATTTCAATAAAAATTAAAATTAATCCGACTGAAGAGAAAATCAAAGAAGCAATACGTGATGTAAAGAAGGATTACAACAACAAGTTTAAAGAAATGCAGAAGGAGATCAAAGAAGTACAGCAAGGCCGTAATGATAAAACCAACGAAGTCAAAAGTGAAGTAGAAAAGAGCATCATCAGGGGGAGTGTGCATAAAGGCTTGGGAAGGCCTAGCCTCCCTGTATATATATTGTTGCGTCATCGAGATCATGTGATTCTCACGCTCTCTCCTTTCTTGAATTATCCTGTACTTTGGCGAATGTTCTGGTTCTTGCTGGATGTGGGGTGGGCGGATATATATGAGAGGGGAATGTAACGTGTCTAGATAGATAGTGAGTAACTGAACTGCAGTCGGAAGTATTGTTGACGTTCGTTGATTAGCGTTTGTTTTAATGCGATTGTTGAAGTTGAGTGTATCGGTAAAGTTATATTCGGAATAAATAAACCAGTTTTTATTAAGAAAGAACTTGTGTCGCTTAAGTTTCGTCGGAACAAAGTTACGGAAAATTAATTAACAAACGGAGACGTAACAATATCGTCCCTCACAGGGCATTATTCTCGCATTGAGGTAGAAACAAACATGGGTGACAGAATAAAAATCTGGCAAATGAATTTTTAAATGCAAAACTAACCACAACTCTTTCTTCATCAGCTCGAAAGTTCCAACCTAAAAATAATCTATTATAAGATATGGAATGGGAGAATTAATTTCTTCCTCACCAACTACTACTACTACTACTACTACTACTACTTTGTGATCTGTTACTGAAGGAATGTCCTGGACTACTCCAGCCATGACACTAATAAATCAAATTCTAAAATTGAGCTTACCAATTAAACATCAGCCAATCGAGAAGCCAAGTCATTATGATGTGAAAATACTGTTATGTCTCCGTTTGTTAATTAACTTTCCGTAACTTCGTTCGGACAAAACAGGGGAATGTAATGTGTGTGTAGACAGTGAGTAATTGAACTGCAGTCAGAAGTATTGTTGACGTTCGTTGATTAGCGTTTGTTTTAGCGCGATTGTTGAAGTTGAGTGTATCGGTAAAGTTATATTCGGAAAGAATAAATCAGTTTTATTAAGAAAGGACTTGTGTCGCTTAACACATGACTACTGTGACGCAACGTTTCTAGAACTATCATGTACTTTGGCGAATGTTCTAGTTCTTACTAGATATAGGGTAGGCTGGTATATAAAAGACTCGATGACGCAACAATAATATCAAATTTAAAACGTTTGAATAAGGTTTTGTCGAAACGCTGTACGTTTGCTGTTATGTTAAACTTAAGTTTTTTTTAGGTTTTATATATACAGTACAATAACCAAAAATCATAAATTACTATATCATAAATTACTATATACCGTAGAATTCCACTGTAATTTATCAAGCTTAGTAACTAAGCTGTATTTCAGTCTAAAAATATGAAATTTTGAGCAGACTAAAGACACAACCTACCTCCTTGAAATCTTGGTTCTAAAGAAAGAAAGAATTGTCGTCCAAACATGTTCAATTGGCTAAGAAAGTGATTAAGGGGACATTCTGAGCTTTCAATTGGTTATTCATGATATATATAGAAGTAAGTGTATACAAGTGAGCATTTCCAAAAATGTAAATATGTAGGAAGGGTGCCACTGTGTTTGATTTATTACATGAGCAATATCTTAGGAAATAGGGGGGACATTCTGAGCTTTCAGTTGGTTATTCATGTCATATATATAGAAGTAAATGTATATAAGGGAGTTTGTCAATGTCGATAATTTGAGTTCCTAATTCGTAGGAAATTATAGACTTAGTATTTTGATATCACAAAAATCTAATCTGAACCAGTGCTGCATTCAACATATCACGTGACACACAAAAATCAATGTTTAACTGTGTATTTTCAATAGTTACTATTAAATTAATACACAATACTAAGATTTTAATTATAATCTACAGTTTGATACCAAACTTATCGACATAAATTCATGAAATAGTAGTTCAATAAAATTTTTAAATGCAAGTCAAAAAACGAGATGACACGGCCTTTCATCTGTGACCTGTCTGGAAAAGGTTAATTAACTAACGAATTAGCATTCCGCGTTCTTTTTAGGAATATCTAATTAATTAATATTAAGCATCTTTTTTTATGAGGACTTAATTAACTAATGATTTAACTAACGATCGGATTAGTGATTAATTACTTCTTGTTGAGACATGAATTAGACGTTCTCTACTTTGTGGTACCATTTAATCATCCATTTTGGCCGCCAGTCTGGTATCGAAATACAATTTCAGAACTCCATAAGTTAGTTGCGCCCTCTCCTGACAATCTGTTGATGATTCTCTTTTTCCCCTTCCTGCTTTGAAGCAGCCTATCAGTGCGTGTGTCCAGAGTGCTTCCCTTACTACTTCCACATGTGTAACAAACTTACTTACTTTTATCAATTCCATCAGCATCTATGTCTAACTTTAGTTACCACAGGTGAAAGAGCCCATTCTATGATTTCTATGAATGTGACAGTAAATATTTTATAGTTACCACAGGTGAAAGAGCCCATTCTTGATTGTTATGTGATTTCTATGAATGTGACAGTAAATATTTAATAGTTACCACAGGTGAAAGAGCCCATTCTGTGATTGTTATGTGATTTCTATGAATGTGACAGTAAATATTTTATAGTTACCACAGGTGAAAGAGCCCATTCTGTGATTGTTATGTGATTTCTATGAATGTGACAGTAAATATTTTATAGTTACCACAGGTGAAAAAGCCCATTCTGTGATTGTTATGTGATTTCTATGAGTGTGACAGTACATCATTTATAGTTACCTCAAGTCCATTAGCTCTTACATCTTACTGCATCTATAACTTCTTGTTCTACATATATGTATTTTCACTTTAGCAAAACACCTCTTATTTCTATGTGCAGTTGAACATCCCACATATATTTCTCTAGTTGTAAAAAATTCTAGATCACATACTTATTCTAGTTACCAGAAAAAGAAGTAACCGTAATCTTGTTACTACATCTATAATGGGATTACTTTTATCCTATTAAGCAAACTTTACACCCTTCCATACTTACTACTAAGGCAACACCACACATTTCTAATGTCATTATTTTTTTACTCCTCCGTACATCTTTCTATATTTGGAATTTGTCCAAAACTCATACTTGTTTCTATGAGTCAAAACTATTTGAATTTCTATTTTAACTGTACCAATTGTAGCATTCCAGTCATTTTTCTAAACTTACCACTCTGACTTCTTACTGGTCTAGTATTAAACTTATCGAACAGTAGATCAGAATGTTTATGGTTCGCATCCTATTGCTATAAAACCGCTCTCGAACTTTGGGGCTGTGGATGCGTTAAAAATATGACAGTCAAGACCTACTATTCGATTACACGGGTTAAAGAGTCGATAGTTATGTGTTTGACCGACTGTTTTCTCTCTATAACATCTCAGTTGAAAATTTAAATACAGCTTGGCCAGATAGCTCTTGTGTGAAATTAAAAAAAATCAAGCACCTATATGTTATTATAGTTACTTCAATACCAAAAGTTCTTAATTTATTCAAAGTTCCATAATATTACTTTTATACTGTCAGCCCTTATTCGTAATTTTATTTTCCTCAATTCCTGCATCCTTTATGTTTTCTCCAAATTCCAGTAATTTGTACTGCACATGTCAAATAACCTTTATTTCTTACATTATTTATCATACTTCAAGAGCCTCACATTCTTTCAAAACTACCATAAATTCGAAAGCCTTATATCTTACCCTAGTCAGCACAAATAAAAGAAAACTCACATCTCTTACTCTGTGGTTACCAAGGTCTAACATTATTTACTTCTGACTATAGTTATCCAAGTACTAAGACGAAGGGTCCTGACATCTTTATCTACTTACAGTGAGCTAAAGAGACCTCAAATCTAACTGAAATTACTTATTACTTTACATACCAAAGACCAACAGAATACCCTTCTCGATAAAGGACCAAAAACGGGCTGTTATAATACTGTTGCGTCAGCGAAGTCACATGACTAGTGTGACGCCACGTTTCTAGAACTATCT
>NW_013666848.1:299654-306380 GCF_000517525.1 Limulus polyphemus | reverse complement strand
ATAATTCTAGAAAGTAGAGAGCGTGAGAATCACATGATCTCGATGACGCAACAATACCATAAGAGTCATATTATGGATATTAGTTAGTGGAAGTTGACAAAACAAGTGGAGAGAAGACATCCTTTACCACAGGAAATGGATTGTGGTAAGTTGTCACAGAGCTAGTGAACAACAAGCCATGTACCTTGCTGCCCATTTAAAATGACCAGCTTTGATGACATTAAGTAATCTTCTGGCTAAGAGCCATAACAATTATCAAACATTGGTTGTCACTTTATCCAAAAGGTTCATATTGTCTTATCAGAAAAAATAATCCAAAGTAAAGTTCCATAACAGTAAAGAAAGAACAGACTTTAGCTGAAATTGCAAAATATTTGGAAAGGCTTGCCCAGCTATCCTACCCAGATGCTCCTCATGAGATAATGAATTCGTTTGCATGTGACCAAGTTATAGATGCCATAACAGACAAGGATATGAAAATTAGGCTGAAGGAAAGTAGTTGCACATCCAGGAAGCTCTGAAAATGGCAATAGATCTAGAATCCATTATGGTTGCAGATAAACAACTAAACACACTTTCACCAAGTTATGAGATTGTCAAATTGAGTAACATTAAAATATCAACTTACACTGATGATAGCCTAGAAAAACTAAAAATGATTGGATAAATAATTAGTCACACAGAATGGATTGAATAAATCACAACACAGCAGGTGCTTCAAGTGTAACTTGAAAGGAGAACATGTTGCCAAGAATTGCAGGCAAAAGCTTGTAGGAAATAAGAACTTCCCCAAAAGATGCCAAATTGTTTTAGATATGGTAAACCTGGTCATTACAGCCACAACTGAGAGGAATCAACAGCTGTTAAAACACCAGGGAAAAATACTTCAAGCCCAACCAAGTTGAAAGAACACTCAAGGACTAACAAACACCAGGAAATAGGAAATAGCTGGACTTCTGAAAAAAAGTTCAACTGAGAATACCCAATTTGCTCCAAATGAAATAAGAAGTTTATTGTTTACAGAAATCAGCCCATGGTTCTGTTGATGGAAGCCCTTACAGCGTGATGATTGACATGGGTTCTAAAGCAACAATAGTTTGACTCAGTTAGGTAATGAAAGGTGGGAACTGCCTCCAGAAAGGAAGAAAGAAGAAGGAATTATGGGTACAGCAACACATGTAAGATTACAGTAAGAGTAAAATTAGATGATGTGTGGATAATCAACATCAAGAAAAAGTGCATAATGGGAATTGACTTCATGCTGTCATAGATTTAAAGTTAGGCTTCACATAAAGTTTCACATTTTATGCCCAGAATATCATCTGCACAAGCACAGCATGTTACTTACTACACCAGAAGTTGGAATTCCCGTGACAACAATAAAAAATCATTGTACCACCGACAAGTGAACTACTCATATCAGAACTTGTTAAAATGAATTTACATCTAGTTACTGTGTCGTAACTGAACCATACACTCCATCCTAATGGACCTTGTGGATCTAAAGAATAAGACCATAATCATTAAGACCATAAATACAAGAAACCAGAAGATTTGAGTTAAATATGGATGAGAAATTGAAAGATTTGAGACTGCACAGGTAATACTTCTACATCAGAGAATATCAGTAGTAGTCGCATTTGATGAGTGATGTAAGAAGTTTAATGTTAAACCATTACATAAAGACAGCTTACTACCTCATTTACAAGAGTTGTATGACCAGAGCTGTGGAGAGCTTACAACTAATTAATGCTGGAGATACATCACTTCTCATGAAATATCGAGATACCTTCTCCAGAGGACCTTATGACTTGGGTTGAACAAGTAAGTTATATTACAAGATTGATATTGGAAATTCAGTACCAATACAACATTTAGTCAGACTACTCCCACTTATGGAACAGGTTGAAACATTCAAAGAGATAGAAGCCACAAACGAACAGGAGTGATAGAACCAAGTACTTGTCCTCGGGCATCACCTGTTGTACTTAAGAAGAAGAAGGATGTTTTCACAAGGTTCTCTGTGAACTACTGTCATGTTCCCATTTCAATTATATAATGTCCCTGCTACATTTCAACAACAAATGACATTTGTTCTGTCTGAACTACCCTGGAACATTGTACTCATCTACTTTAATGACATAATAGCACATGACAAAACTTTGATAATGCTTATGAAGGGTTAAGGAAGATTCTGGATTGGTCAGAAAAGATAGACTGAATCACAAGAAGAATGGCTTTCTATATTAACAGGTGAACTTTGTGGGAGATCTAGTCAGCAGAGAAAGAGCATCTAAAAATCAATCAAAGACTGACTTTGTCCAGAATTAGTGAACACTAAAGAACCTGTGGGAGTAAGAGGATTCCTTGGACTGTGCTGTTACCATCATAATTTTGTGAATATTTCTCTGATATAGTTCTTCCTTTACACAAACTACTTGCGAATGCAAATACGTTTTGTTGGACTGCTGATTGTGAACAAGCACACACACAAACTAAATAAAGATTTGACCACTACTCCTGTATTTGCATACTCAATTCTGGAAGATCCAATCATTTTAGATACAGATGGCAGTGATTTTGCAGTAGGAGCCAATTCATGACAAGCAACAACAAGGAAAAGAACACATGACTGCCTATTATATAAAAGTAATAAATGCTGCAGAAAGGGGTTTGCACAACTCAAAATGAGCTAGTACATGTTGTAGTTTTATTTGTTTGTTAGATGGAGTTGTGTGTTTTGATTATGTATTTGTTTATTTTAGAGCAGAGCAAGTCACATTGGACTATCTGCTGTGTCCACCATGTGGAATCAAACCATGGATTTTAGCGTTGTAATTTTGTAAAGTTATCTCTGTCCCACCATAGGACTTGAAGATGTAATGTATTCTTAAGCTCACGTTAGCCCTAGAAATATCTAGAACAGGGGTATATTATAGAAGTGATGTTCCAAGAAGCATCAAGCAAGTTAAGATATAAGAAAGTTATTTGAGATAAAAGATAGTTGTGACATGATTTTGTAAAAGCATGTGGATTGATTGTACATTAGTCTTACTGCTGTTTTTATGAAATATAATGTCATGTGTCAACGTAGGCCTAACAAATTACGACAGTTTAACAGTGGTTTAAGTTTGTAGAGGTGTTTCAAAGAAGATATAAACTTACTTATTCTCATCTAATTTAAAATAACTCGCAAAGAAAGATCTACATTACAACAATGTATACAAGATGGGTGAGCAACTATTTTAATCCTCCTGGTATAGTAATCACACTTCCTTCTCTTAAAAAGAAATAATTTGCTTATTTGTAGTTTAAGCACAACACCGCTGTGCTACTGGGGAGTCTAGAAAATGCAGGTATCACTTATTCAACTTACTAGCTTTGATTATTAAAGGTTGTTAGACTTGTAAGGTCTGTGTTGATTACATGCATCTAAAGTTTTCCATGCATTTGTAAACACATTCATCTTTTGCTGAAAGGATAGTTATTTGGCCAGCTATCACATATTATGTTAAGATATGACACACTAGTAAAATCAAATAAAATACCACTTGAACATCCGTGCTAATTTCCTAAGTTTCCTTCTTTATACAGTGAAACCCCAATTTTACGCGTCCCGATTTAACGCGAATTCAGATATAACGCGATGGGTCATTAACTATTTCGACATGGGCTCGGTCCCTGGGACCGACCTAGTAACCATAACCTCGTTATAATTTACATACTAATAACTTTTAATATTTTAAATGTATCTTCACAAAATTTTATAGACTTATAGTAAACATTAGAAGCCTTTTGCACACAAAGAATCAGATTTGTTTATGAAGTATTTTAAATGTCGATTCTTATTTTAACTGGTCTGAGTGCAAAGTGATTTTCATGTCAAAATTAAAAATACTTTTCGTCATCTAAAAAATCTCAAATTTCTTTTGTGTAATCCCTAAAACCTCCTAAATGCACCTCAAACGTTTTTTTTTCATTAAATCCTTCAACAACCCATGAAGTCAATCTGAAAAACCTGAACATGAAGGAAGTTTGCCACTTAGGTGGAAAGGCCTGGGCAGCAGTCAGCTGCTGTGTGTAGAGAAATGCTGGGAGAAGGGTCTGGGGCTAGCCTTTTCATCACTGCAATCCACCACGGAAGATGATGACAACGAGATAGATTTGTACGGCTTCACAGAGGAAGATGTGTGTGAGGCAAAGAAGCTGTCTGAATGGAGCAAGGAAGAGCTACACCAGTGGCACTCTGTTGACGACGAATGCCCAACATATGAGCATTTGACGGACGCCGAGATCGTCCGTAACGTAAATATAGCACCGACGGAGGCAAGTGTACTGGTTCTCGAGCCACAAGAAGAGGATAATGAAGAGCCTCCACCACCACCACCAAAAGTGTCTGAAGCCATTAAACACCTCGAAGCTAGCCTCTGTTGGCTGGAGACTCAAAAGGTGGACCACATAAAAATCCTCAGAAGCATTCTATATTTTGCTCGCAGCCAGAGACATGCTAGTTCAAGCAAGGAACACCCGATCAGTTTTTTAAAGAAATAAACTGCAAATGATGATTGCTAATATTTTTGAATGTTTTTATTTGTTGCTTTGTTTATTAAAAAGCCTACTAAAAATAATTTGTGTTTTAATTTATACTGTAATAACAACGATTCATTCGTAAAATTCTTTAATTCAGAGGTAATTTACTTGCCAGAAATAGAACGTGTAAAAAACTAGTCAAAGAGGGCGAAAATAGAGATGTTTTAGGATGTTAGGTCAACATTGAGTCAGATGCAACTGATATTCTTGAACCCTAATTTAACGCGACCCTGCTTGTTTCGCGATAACATTTTATGAACCCCAACGATCGTGTTATAACGGGGCTACACTGTATTTTTAAATTAGGTTGCTGGATTACTATAGCATATTCCAATTTCTAAAAAACACAAACCCTTTATGTCTAACAACTAGCATCAGTTTTTCCCTGAACTAACTTTGCTTTCAAGTTCTATATTTCTCTTTCTTATCACAGCTCCAAAAGAGGAGTCATGACAGTTTTCATCTACGTTTCTTAACATGACAGTGTTGGACAGGAAAAAATGTTTATTATTTGCTCAATTCTACCACCCCACTAACAAAGAATGTGAAAAAGATGTGATTATCTTTAAAGTTGGGGGACGGCACTGTGAATTCATCTAGACTTCTGACCAACATTGCTGAAGGTAAAAATGAAGAGGAGTGAGCCACTGTCTTTTCTGCTTCTGATTAATGTTGGAGGATAGTTACTACCATTTTATGAGAAAATGATGAATTTTCCCTTGTATATACTGAAGCTAGTGGTGGTTTAGATTGGTAGATGGCTATTAATGTTACGAATGAAATAAGATAGTCTTGCGACAGCGGAAATCACATGACTCACATGACGCTGCTAAAGCATTGACGCTGGTAGCGTGCGTGATGAGTTTCTCGAATGATCTGAGAAGTTCAAGATGCCCTCTTCATTAGTATATAAGCCTGAAAGGAAAAGCCAGGATAGAGAAATGAAGAGAGAGCAGTAGTTACTTTGAGTTCCGTGTAATTTATTATTCTGTTAGTTTCGAGCTAGTGAGCCATAAAGTGTGTCTTTTGCACTCATGGAGAGCGAAATTATCGAGATTGTGAATTGCTGTGATTTATAGCGTGTATTATAAAAGTTGTTAAGTTTAAAATGACGAGAAACGTTCTGATTGTGGAACTTCTGTGTACTAAAAGTTTGTATCGAGAAAGAATAAACTTGTTTGATAAAGAAGGGACTTGTATTGCTGAAGATCCTCGGAACAATTTCTCCAGAAAAAACAAAAAAGCAGATATGTAACAAATTGGTGTCAGAGAGTGGGGCGAAAAAAAAAGGATGGAAACGAGAAGTGGCAAATCAAACTACAGCTTAGCAGATTTGATGGCAGCAATACAAGAACAACAAAAGAAACAAGAAGAGAGATTACAGCAGTTGTTGGAGGAAAAAGAAAAGAAACAAGACGAATAAGAAAATAAACAAGAGAGACTACAGCAATAGTTGGAGCAGAAAGAAAAGAAACAAGAAGAGAGGCTACAGCAGTGGTTGGAAGAGAAAAAAGAAACGAGAAGAGAGGTTACAGCAGTGGTTGGAGGAGAAAGAAAAGAAACAGGAAGAGAGACTACAGCAGTGGTTGGAGGAGAAAGAATATAAACAAGAAGAGAGACTAGAGCAGTGGCAAGAAAACCAGCACCAGTGGCAACTAGAACAAGAAAGGAAACAAGAAGAGAGAGTACAAAATCAGCATGACGTACAAATGGAAAAGATTGGTAAATTTCAAAGTGAATTAAATACATTAAAGGACGATTTACTATCATTTACACAGGGATGATATATTAGCCATGGACCTAATCAGCTCCAGACAACAGGAAGCTTCTTTCAAGACCCTGCTAATCCCTAATGCAGACATCTTCAGTTCTGCCAGAAGTCACATTCCAGACATGAGTGTCAGCAATAGGGGTGATTCAGTACGAAGGAATCCACAGGAACTCGATGGGAAAGCACCATGGGAAGCAAATAGAGAACAACTTGAGCTACTGGTAGAAATGAATGGATGGACAGAGGAGCCAAAGCAGTGTACCTGGCAACGACCCTAAAGGGACAACCACTGGAAATACTTGGACAGTTGTCAACAGACGACAGGCACAACTATAGAACACTGGTGTCGGCTCTAGAACTCAGGT
>NW_013666848.1:297795-298724 GCF_000517525.1 Limulus polyphemus | reverse complement strand
AAGGTTGGACTACTTACTACAGAGAAGTGTGTAGTTAACTTTGATAAAATGAAGTTTGAAAACAACAAAGGCCAAATTCTGGTAAGTGTTACTGCATCTGTTGATTTTGCATGTCACAGCACTTAAGTCAACTACAATACCCCCTATGTCAGAGAAGATAATTTGGGGTAGAATAAAAGAACATCCCCAAGGAAGCCTGATGCTTGTGGAAGTAGTGGAAAAGCCATCCAGGCCAGCAGACGTGAAGATTGGAAGGTCACTTGTGACAGGTCATCAAACAGTACCCATAAAGTGGCTAATTTCTCTAAATGTGAGCAGACACTTAAGGAAGGGCATTGTTGGGTGTGTGCCAGGAGGTAGAGCTAGTCAATGTTAAGGCAAGAAATACAACCATAAAGAAAGGAAGGACATCCTCTCCCAGAACACTTAACTGTCCTCTATAAGAAGAGCATAGTACATTTATCATCATCACAGACTCTTCAGGAAGGAGAACTCTTGGCGAATTATGCAGACATTTTTTTGAAAGGAGATCATGACCTCGGCTGCACAGGTTTTGTGGAGCACAAAATAACACAGGCAATCACCGTCCAATAAAGATCCCTCTGAGGAGAATAGCTCCAGCAAAGCGACAAAAGACGGAGAAGGTCATGGATGGCCTAATTAAAGAAGGGATAGTCGAGAAATCAAATAGTCCCCGGTCAGCTATTAGCAGTGGGTACGAGTCTTTTTTGGTTATACTGTTAAGAGCCCTGAAGTCCACACAGCAACGTTGGGTCCCATCCTTCTTCTGGACTAACACGACGGGAAATTGATGATACTCTTGATGCTTTAAGTGGTGCCAGGTGGTTTTCAACTCTGGACTTAAAGTCGGGTTTCCATCAAGTGAAAATGGCTGAAGCAGGTAAACCTAAGACTGCATTTAGTTATGG
>NW_013666848.1:295541-297096 GCF_000517525.1 Limulus polyphemus | reverse complement strand
AAGACCCAAGCATAAGGGACATGCTCCAATGAAGTTATATCAAGTTGATGCACCAATGGAAAGAGTAGCCGTTGACATTGCTAGTCCATTGCCCCAAACTCGTGCTGGAAACACGTACATTTGTGTGGTGATGGATTATTTCACCAAGTGGCCTGAGGCATATGAAATACCAAGTCAGGAAGCTACAACTGTAGCTTTGGCTATTAGTGATTTCTTCTTCAGGTTTGGTATGCCATACGAACTGCATTCAGATCAAGACTATAACTTTGAATCAGCTGTGTTCCAGGAATGCTGCAAGTTGTTTGGCATACAAAAGACCAGGACAACACCAAATCACCCACAGTCTGATGGAATGGTAGAAAAGTACAATTGGACACTGGGACAGGAATTCGCAAAGTTTTGTAATAGCCGTCAAGATGACTGGGATGTCTTACTCCCTCCACTGTTGATGGCCTATAGAACAGCAGAGCATGAAGCCACTGGATACACTCCAGCAAAGCTGATGTTTGGTTGGGAACTTTGGTGTCCAGTGGACCTGATAACAGAACGCCCACCTCACAGAGTTGCCTGAAAATGTGCCAGAGTTTGTGAAAGTGTTATCGGAAAGGATGGATGATATTCACCATCAAGTGCATTCAAACCTGAAAACTTCTGCTGATTCCATTAAGCTATGTTATGATAAGAGATCTACTGAAGTCAGCTTTGTACCAGGAGACAAAATGTGGTTGTATAATCCCAGAAAGACCAAAGGGAAGTTTCCTAAATTACTTTCTCCATGGGAAGGCCCATGACATTGTGGATAATCTCTCAGACGTGACTTTCCAAATAAATTGTGGTCAGCGAGGTAAGCCAAAGGGGGTGCATGCCAACAGGCTTTGGCATCATCACAGTCCAGGACATTTCAGTTGGAACAACAGAACAAATGAGGCTGCTGAAGACGTGTTACCTAAAAGAGCCACTGTTGAAGAAGAAACTATACCGAGTTTTGAGAAGGAAAACAGTGAAGCCATTAATGAAGTTATTACCACTAATGTGACTGCTTCCGATAATGGGGTGTTTCCTGATGGAGCAGATGAATCCCATTTGATGCAGAAGCCAATGAGTCACAGACCAGTATGAAAGAAGAAACATTCTGTAAAATTAAGAGACTTTGTTGTATATTGATTTTGTGTTTGTACATTCTGTACATTTAACTGAGTTATTGTTAGTTATCTATTGGTTTAATGTAAGTGGCTATTGTTCGGGATGAACAATACTAAGGAATTGGCAGTGTTACGACCGCGGAAGTAACGTGACCCTGCTGGCATGTTAGTGCTGGTGGCATGCATGATCAGTTTCTCGAATGATTGGGGAAGTCCTAGTTTGTTCGAGATGCCCACCTTGTTAGTATATAAGCCTGGCAGAGAAAGCCAGCGGGGATGAATAAATAAAGAGAGAGCAGTAGTTACTTTGAGTTCCGTGTAATCTATGATTCTGTTAGTTTTGAGATAGTGAGCTGTAACGTGTTTTGCACTCGTCGAGAGCGAAGTCATCCAGATTGTGAATCGCTGTGATT
>NW_013666848.1:288645-294659 GCF_000517525.1 Limulus polyphemus | reverse complement strand
GGCTGATCACTGTGTAATGATAGCCAAGGACATACCAGCGGAATTCATGCCAATAATTTGCCATCTCTGCGCCTCTGATATCCGTCTTCTTGCCATTCTTACTTAAAATGATTTTGAATTCAGAAATTCGGGACTTAAATACGGATTTGATGCACGAGAAAATAGTGCATATTGGACATGAAGAAGGGAGCAAGTTGCACGTGGGGAAAAAAACGCGCCTGATTTAAATGTCACACCTGAACGCTCACATCCTTTTAATTATGTTTGAAATTATGAACATTGCTCAACATCATGAAAATTAAACCTTATTTTCAATAAGCAATACTGAAAAATATTTGGGGGTGCTTAACTGTTTTCCAGGTGTATATTTCACTTTTAATTGTCTAGGACTCTGGGTTATGATTTATATTAGAGAAAATTAATTCATTTGTCATCAATAAAGTAGACAATAAACTTTGATGATATGTTTTTATTAGAGTAATTAGTGCATTATGTCAGTTGACTGTTACTACAATAACAGTTGCTTGAGCTTTAATATATTATGATTGGCAATGCCACCTATGCAGGAGATAACTTTTTTGCTTATGCTAAACTGGCTGTTGGCTTTTGTTAGAAGAGCTATTACTGTGACTACAAAGTATACAAAATTTATTCTATAAAACTGAAATCAACCTGCTATAATCCAGTCTTTTCTGGATGGTGCTGTTACTCAGGCTTTACATACGAAGTAACTGCCTCAGGCTATAGAGATTATGATTGTCTCATTCTGTAGGATACCTGAAGTAAACATCACTTTTCTTTTACCAGTTCATCTTCCTATTCACACATTTTTATTGGGATGGAGCTGTTCTTTGCAAGACTTCATTCTATATCACTCCTAGCATTCTTCTTCTATGTCACTGGTGTAAAGTAAAAAGAGCAAAGGAACTAACACAGAACACTGAGGCACCCCACTTGTGACATCAATTCAGTTTGACTACATTTATAACAACCCTCTGTTTTTTTCCATCTAGCCAATTTTCTATCCAATGAGTCAATCTATTCCCCATACCTAGAGAGATAACTTTTTAACAAGCTTTTTATGTGACATCTTATCAAATGCTTTCTGAAAGTCCAGATACACTACATTCACACCCATACTCTCGTCTATATAAGCAGTAGCCTCTTCAAAGAACATCAAAATATTAGTAAGTCAAGATTTTCCCCCAATGACACCATGATGATTATCCAACAAAGTTTTAAATTTCGTTAAATGACTTTGCATAACAACTTTTATCAGACTTTCAAAAACTTTCCCACCATTCATGTGTAACTAATAGGCCTATAATTACTCAGAACAGTTTCATCCCCACCTCCTGAAAAGAGAGTAACTCTAACCAACTTCCAATTTTCTGGCACCAACTCAATATTCAAGACTTGGAAGCTTTGTAACTACCTATGCTAATGTATGTTTTATGACCAACTTGTCTGAGACAGCTGCACCATCTTATTTTATTATTTTAGTGGAGAATAGTTCGAAATCTACATTCTGATCTCAATATAACCCTTAAGGCTATGTATTTATAAACCCATGAATTAATCTGTTAGTTGATTTCTTAGTTCCAGAATGTTTGACAACATTACAGTTCCCAATTTTTGTGACATCAAATTTTAGTTATTTGCATACCTTAAGCATTATCCAAGTACTTCTGGGTGAAGCCATTAACACATTTTAACGAAATATATTTTTACTTAAAAGTTTTTAATTCCTTAAGTAAATATGCAATATGCTTACACTGTTTGTTTATATGCACAAAGTATCAATATTTTAACCAACTTTCTTTTGATCTTGTCTGGTGTAAAACTTTCAAAATTAAAACAAAAACCTGTAAATGTGTTTTAATAATGCACCTCATGTTCACATTTTCTTTCATTATTCGTTATTAAAATACCTAAAAATGAAAGTTTGTGTTCTATTATGCATTGTGTCAAGATTCTTTAAAAAGTGGTTTACTTGTTCTAGTTAATTAAAAATAACAAAAGTAACATCTACATATCTACTACAGTAAATAGGCTTAAATGTCTCCAGACATTCTTTTCACAACTGACTTTCATAATGTAAAGGAAATTCCTGGCAAGTGATGATGCAAATTCTATATCTCATTGCTAGTCTATATATTTGACTGTAGAGTGTCAGTGAACATAAAATGCAACCATTTGTAGCAAACTGCAACAGTTTGTAACAAGTGTTTTGAAAATTTTATACAATCATTATACATAATATAAGATACTTTGAATCTAACTAGACATCCTTCTTTATATGCCTTGGAGACTCCATATATAAATACTTGAATGGATTCCTGATGGTGGTGCTGACATGCATCAACAACTGGTCTCTTTTTTCTAAAATTTTGTATATGTTTCTGTAACCTTTTTTTTTTTTAGCTTTTGTACAAAGTGATGGTAAATTTGAAAATTTTGTACTATTACTCAATGTATTTCAAATTTTTACATCACAGTCTGATTTCTTCATTGTTATATAATACTTCCTGATTTGGTTTACCATACTTCATTATCACTATGTTAGCACTTTTACAGTGTTTTTATGGCTAATATATTTTTTTTCTATATTGTGATTAATAGACTTATATTTAAAACTGTAATTATTAAAAGAAGATAAACCTATACTGGCTATTTGAGTTCTAATCCTATCAATGACTCACAACTTGGCCAACTTGCTCTAATAAAGATTCAAAATATAAAGCTAATTCAGAAATCTGAATTTTGCCAAATATAAAGCAAACTTTAATTCATGTGCCAATATTTTCTATTTCATTGAGAACATAATCTCTATAATTTTCATAACCTGAAAGTGTATCATATTTGTTATTTTCCTAATGCATCCAATTTATTGTATATTTAGTGAATATTTTGTGTATTAATCAATGTGATTAAATGTAGATTATGCAAGTTAGATACATGTATTTTGAAATGCCTCTTCAAATTATTGTTTACGTGATTTACTTAGTTTTCTTAAAGTTTAATGATTGTTGTTTGATTTGCTTATGTTGGTTTAGAACTTTAGAAGCATAAAACCTGTTAGATATAACATGCTAGAATTGGCTTTTGCTATCTAGCTTCTTCAGTAGTTGCAAGTTCTATTAAGTATCGGTTGAATTTACGATAGTGATGGCCTATATTCCTTCAGTATAAAGCTACACAGCTTAATTCTCTTGCTGACAAAAATCCTAAAAGTTCATTTTTCTAATCCAGTCTAATATTAAGTAAGGTGTTAATAAAGTGGCCAATCACTGCATCAGAACACAGAGTGAAAGATTCCATAAGATATTGTATGGGCAGTAAAATTGATATTTAAAGTATCATGCATATAAAACCATGATTTAATCCCTTCTACAGTGATAGTTATAAACTTAAAATCCCTTATCAAAACTCTATAAACTTGAATTATGATTGATTACTGTATTATGAAATCTTAACACTTAAATTATGTATTTCTAATACATTAATTCATAGTTCAAAATGATTTTAATATCCATAGGGACACCATACAGTATTGTATATGTACACAGTATTATAGAAAATGTTAAGACATCATCTAAAACGATGTTTTTAACAATTTACGAGTTTTCATTAGACGATATAACTCAATCGCCTGCTTTCTTTCTGCTTCCAATCTTCTATGATCAGAGAAAGACAGTTCTTGTCTTTTAACAGTAAGATCCAATTTCTTCTTTTTGTTGGATAATAATGGTTCAGTATTGACATCCTTTGAGATACAATTTTTCAAAAATAGTTGCCTCTGTCCTGCCTGTCAATTCAAAATGAAAAATGTTTAATATGAATACATAAAAGATTAAATAATGAAGTAAGAAAAAATAAGTAAATTTAATACACAAATTTATAACATAAAGGTATCATGTATCTCGATTAACAATTCTAATTATGTTATTGGTTATTGAAAACATACAACTTATTCAGTTACAGCAAGAAATATTTCTTACCAGACTGTAGTAATCTTACTTGTGTATACAAAAGTATGCTAGTTAGATGTATACAAATATTACATTGGCACACATACATACAAGTCCAGTACACAGACTTTAATTTTCTACAAATTGTGTATTCTTAAAAAATGTTTTTATGTGCATGTTCAGAATTATTTTTCTTTCAACTTATTCATACCAGAAAAAGCTAAGCTTTCTAACTTCTTTGCTCAGTTCGTGTTTGGATTCTAAACTTAGAATTTAATTACAGTAAGTTTTACTTTATCACAAATACATTAGATTTGAAATCTTTCTTGATCTTAATTTCTATGCCAAAAATATATGCTAGTGAAATAAATGTATTTATAGCTAACAATAATCCAAAGAGTATGGAGAAGATTAAAAAAAAAATACCATCTTAACTCAAACTGGATTTACAAGCTTATTTTTCAGATATAGTGTGTGTGGCAGATAAACAGATTGCAAACTTCCACATGTTATTTATATGCAGCAGGTAACTAGCTTACAAACTTATGGCTTAGATGTAGCAGCTAGCCAGCTTACAACCTTACCTTTCACATAGCTTAAATGAGCAAATAGCTAGCTTACAACCATACCTTTCACATAGCTTAAATGAGCAAATAGCTAGCTTACAAACTTACCTTTCACATATAATTTACACGTGGCAGCTAGCCAACTTAAAAAATGACCCTTCATGTATAATTTACATGTAACAGCTACCCAGTTTACAAGCTTACATTTCACAAATAATTTACATGTGCCAGTTAGCCAACTTACAAATTTACCTTTCACATAGCTTAAATGTATAGCTAGCCAGCATATAAAGTTTTAAGATATTTTATTATTTATTATTTTTATTTGTTATGTCCCAGTTTTCCACAGATGAAAAATTAACAACTTCAACAATATCAGAAATACAACTTTCATGATATAAAAGACTGTTATTGATTTGTTGTGTTATATAATCATAATAATATTATTTTTTTAAGTTGAGTTTATGATGTCGTATTTTGCATTTGTGATTCGTTGTTGTCGAGAGTGTAGAGTGGCGTGTGAGAACTGATAGTGAAGGGGTGGTGACGATCCGACGATGGGACAAAAGGTATAAAGTGGGCCAGCAGAACAGAAAGAGAGCAGATTGCGGTAAAGCTATGGACAAGTCAAGGTTTATGTGTATGCTGATGTATTTGTGTGTATTTAGTTCAGAATATACATGTTAATATTGAAACAAGTGTAGTGCATGCTGTTCATTCATCGCTGCCTTTACTGTCAATCAGTAACAGACACCTACCAAATAAGAATCCACAAAAACAAAATCTGACAATAACATTTGTAAGAAAATACATTTTGAGATATAATGTTAACATTTTCCTAAACTGAAAATGTATTTCCAATAAATACTTACTGTCATGATATTAAAGACTGTTTGGTTTAAATATTAGTGATTAATTTATATTTGTGAGTGAATATTTTATCATTTTTAAGTTTTGTTATAATAAGAGTTAAAAGCAAATGATTGTAGAAGGTTTTGTTAATAACTAATAGGTGTTGAGAATATAGAAAGTGGCCAGATGACTATGTAATAAAGATATAAGACAAGCGGAAGCAGCAGACAGACAACAATAGACAGATAATAGCAAAAGAGAATATAGCTGTGTGAAGTTAAGTATCGTAGATGTGATAGGCCTAACGTTTAATATGTTAGAGTGAAACTAACAGTATAAAAAAGATAAGGAGGATAATTCTATTCCATCAATGCATGGTTCTAAAGTAATTGAATCAGCCTGGGTACACTTTGACAAAAGGAACAGAGGATCTTCAGAAGAAAGAAGACCAAATGAATTATGGTAACTTGCGCCATAACTGTAAGTAAATCACACACAGAATACTAGTACGATAGTAATATAGAGAAGATAGGTCGACTTGTCAACTGAAATTTTGAAGTAATTGAATAGGCCTAAGTGGACTTTTGACAAAAAGAAGAAAACTATATATAAATAGTGTGTATGA
>NW_013666848.1:276095-288614 GCF_000517525.1 Limulus polyphemus | reverse complement strand
CATATTATTTGAAAACAAGTAAAGTGTGTGCTGTTTATTCTTCATTGAATTTATTGCTAACAAGTCACAGACACCTACTGTAGAAGAATCCAAGCCCAACAACAAAATAGTATATATTTATACTATTAAGAAATATAAGTAAAAGCCATTTATTTCGTGAATTAGCAAAAAGAATAACATATATATATTATTTTTAAAATTTGACACTTACCTCTCCTCACAAATAGCTTTTCTCGACTTGTACTGCACTCTATATGCCCAAATTTTTGCTCACAACTAGTCTTGATACACCTACCTACCCCCACATGTATTCACTGAGACATCTGCATGCTATCATGCAAATAATCATAAAGCAACCCTCCATCAATAGGAGTGCAACATAAGTCCTATCATCACTAGCACCCTCTCTTAGGTGCAGCCTGTAATCATTTTGAGATTGGGTAGTACACACAAAATCTGCAATGGAAGTGGGCAGGATGGGTGGGAAGTGTTGAAGAAAATTTTAACTTCCGATAAGATATCTTGCCTCTTCTCAAAATAGCTAGAAACCAACACTGAGATGGCAGAGGATCCAGTGAGAAGATGATCCCCTTTTAGAAAGCAACCATAGACCATGGGGGTGTTCAAATAAACAGAAAACAACCCCTCCCCATGAGAGACCACACCATTTTGAGCCAGGTATACTCTTTGCCCACATGAAAATGTGTCATAATAGGGGTGGTAAAAAGGAGAGACCTCCCCAGCATTAATATGTGTACACATCCAACATGACTATCACCATATCCACTGATAGCTGACATCCACAAGATCGTAGGAAGGTGAATAGCAAAGTGGGGTGCATCTCCAGTCCATCAATCATTCAAGTGGCAATTGGGAATCTATTGCACAGCCCACGGTAGGAGGAGGGTACACCAGGGCACACGTGTGAAATAAAGGACCCAGGTGTACAGTGGCTACTGCTCATTAGAGCATAAATGGGAGATCGACCTTAACCAACACCAAGTGAAATGCAATAGGAATATCCAGCCCACGATTGGAAGAGGATACACTAACTTTCTCTTCAGATATGAGAACTGGTAGCGAAGATGATGCTTCATAACAAGGATACACATCATCATGTGCGCACGTACAATACAACCATCACCCTATCGGCCAAGAACTGAAATCCGAGGGACAGTAGGAAGGTGAACAGCAAAGTGGGGGTGCATCTACGGTCCATTACTAAGTGGCATTGGGAATATATTGTCCAGTCTGTGGTAGGATGAGGGTACCCAGCCACACATGTGGCTGGTCCAGCTCCAAGCATAACCATATCTTTTGGGAACTGACATCCAGGAGATGGCAGGAAGGAGAGTGTCTTAGCTGGAGGTGTGAACTGCATGTTGGTGGAAAGCATCAACCAACACATAACAGCATCTGGAATTGTACATCAGGTCTGTGGTAGAATGAGCATCAACACCATCCAAACCAGCAGAACACCACCGCCATTCTCTCAACTGAGTAGGATTGAGCACACTCAAGAGGAAGTCTTCATGGTCCACCACCACAGCAAATAGAAACTGGTAAATGGCAAGGACTCCCTTACTCTACCAGAAGAAAGTGGGAAACAGCATGTTGGAGAATCCAGAGGAACACTGCACCAGAGACAATGCAATATCTTATTTTGAAAATCAGGGCGATCCAGTTACCTACAATACACGGATCATCAGGGATGGGAAATAATCCTTGTCTACTTTACTCAAGTTAGTCCATGTGTGTACGATCCAGGAAAAAAATCCTTATGAAGCAAAATACTGCAAGACATACCTATAAGTGGTCTTGCAGACCACCCCATCTTAATGGTGGACATTTTTGACACACAGGTCTTACAGTGCAGGTTTAAGAATAAGTATACTTTTTCAGGCAATACTCGCCACTGAGCGGGATACAACTATGCAATAAAGGCCTCTTCAAAAAAAAATGGCAATAGCAACAGGAGGAAGATGAAACCCTGTAAGAGAAGAAACTGATAGGTGGGAATGATAATAAACAGTGAAGGTATTGGGAGTGGTCCACATACTGAAGAAAATGATGTCCTCAAACAGATGATAGAAATGGTAAGGTGACAGATTTTATGGGAAGATAAAGGGAAAAAACGACAATCATCAATAAGCTTGGTAAATCTAACCTGTAAGATAATGGAAGAAAGGTCACAGGACTGGGAAGGATTCTAAAGAAGAAATAACCGGAAGTAGGAACCACTGAAGGAATCAGCGTACACCACATAACAGTAGAGAGCCCAGACATGGCAGAGGAGGCAATCAGGACCAGAACAGTCATAAAGGTGGAATATGGAAGGAAGGGGGATAGATGTGAATGTGGAATTACCCTCCCAAGTAGCTGAGGCTTTGGGCAGAAAAATGATGATCTGGGAAAAAATCACATAGAAACTGTGAAACAAGGTGTGTTGAACCTCAATAGCAAATGATGAAAAGGATCTTCAAGGAGAGGTGATATAAAGAACATGTCAACAAGGGTTCAAAAGAAGGAAAGGTAAGGGCATGAATGATGACACTGAGGTTCCAATCTGGGAGAGAGGCAGGGCAAGGAAAATGGGTGAAGTGGAGGGAACAGAACCAAAAGGGACAGGACTAGTGAACTGATGATATGGGCACAACGTGTAAAAACGATACATGGCTGACAAAGCCTCGCAATAGCTTGCGATAGAAGGGACAAAAAGACCCCTGTCAAAGAGCCAAGCTAGAAAGGAAGTGATATAGGGAAGGGTCAGATGGGATGCAGGATAACTGCAACATAGGGACCAACAACAGTACATGTACCACTTTCTTTGGGACAGCCATGTAAGAACGATGAATGGAAAGGGAAATCAAGGATACCATGTGCAGGGCCAGGGACTGTAGAACAGCCACACATGAAGCCTGTGTGTGGGAATGGATGGATGATGCATACCAAACTGGGGCTGATGGGGGAAGGTGGGGGAAAGAGGGAGAGGACACAACACTAGTAGTCAACACAGTATGTACCACACCAATCCTGACTGACAGCCTCCATCACTCCAGCCAAAGGATATGGAACAGGAGAACAAAACTGTGGAAACTGAGAATTGAGATGAGTGGCAAAGGCATCCAGCTCTGGAACACTCCACTGGGCACAGAGCCCATAAAATACCTGCAGGTCCATTAACCAATTCATATGGAGAATTCTAACCTGACATGATAAATGATCTATGATGCAATTCACAGAAACTGGAATATGACAAGACAGCAAAAGAATTTCATGGCTGTGGCCCAATATAGGAGGTCCAATATCCAAAAACAGGGGTCTCTCAACTGAGTGCTCCATACCTGGAGAAGTACAAGACAAATGTTGAGTTGTCAAAAAATGCAATCACTGACTGGCGCTAAAGTGCCAGAAGGAAAAGAATTGTCAGGTTTTATAGTGGGAAGATTCTTTACAGAAGGTGTCTGTGACTTGTTGACAATAAATTTTGATGATAAACAAACAGCACACAGTCCACTTTTCTAAAATAATATATTCAAATGTATATACAAATACTCGTTACACAGTTAATTACTACAGCTGAATCCAGAGTTCTAGATAATTCTCTTTTTCCTCAAAAGTCCACACAGGCTGGTTCAATTACTTTAGAACCCAACTGACAAGATAAATTATTTCTTTTCTCCTCTGTTATCACAATACAATCAGTGATACATTCACTTACATTACCATGGTTGTATCCAGAGCTTTAAATTATTCTCTTTTACATCAAAAGTGCACACAGGCTGGTTCAGTTATTTGAGAATCCAATTGATAAGACACATTCTTCTTCTCTATCTCTATTGTTATAATACAAACTGTGAAACTTTCACTTTAGAAATTGCCCTTTATGGCTAAACTGACAATCATGCAGTCTAACTTCACTACTTTTTTACTTTTACTTACTTAAATTCCTCTCTGTATCTGCATGTATATATAACATGTGACAGAAAAATCTGGAAATATCTTGCCCTTAAATAATAACAATATTACACAAACAGAGAAAAACTTAGAAGCTTCAAGTATAATGATGTCAATAACATTACAAAAGCCTAGAACAACAGTTAAACTTCATACACAACATATGACTCCTACAGAGTTATGTAACGAAACCTGTCACAACTATCACTTTTAAAACTTTTAACACTCTTGTTATGAAAACTAAATAATCATAAAATATTAAATCACTAAATAAACTAAATAATAACTCATTAAACTGAACAGTTTTGTATATCCAAGAAGAACCATAGCCCAACAAACTGTGAGGAGTATAAAGATTGATATGGAGAGAGGACTCTGAGTGAGTCCACCCCTGAAACCTCACAAGCATCCAGATAAGCACTCCAACTGGAAAGAAAAGCATCCTTAAAAAAAAAGGTGACATTGCATTCAAGGAGGAAGAGGAACACCAAAAGTGGTGTTATCTCAATCCAACTATCAGGCAAAGTCAGCCTATAAAGAAGGAGGGAGGAAGAGAGGGGTGTCCAAGGGATCCAGAATGAAGTTCCATTGATCTAACAAAACCCACTGAAGGCAACACAGGTGGGCACAACTGAGAGGGATAAGGCTTCCACATCTCCAAAAGCCCACAAAAGCCACTTCAAGCACAGCAGGAAAAGAAGAGGAGGAACGGTTGCAAACCAGAAGCACCATAGCCCTCAACCATAGAGGGAAAAGTTTGGCCCACCTGAGTAGAAAAGTGAGAAAGCTAAAAGTAGCCAGTCATCCATATAATGTTGGAAAGGAAAGCACCAGGAATGAACAAGACAGACAAATGCCCAGACCACCCAACAGAAAACTTAGGGAGCCAAGAAAAGTCTGATCAGAAGAGCCCAGAACTAAAACACACCACCTGATGGACCAATAAAAAATAATGTCAGGATGTATGGAATATAGGAATGTGTAGGTACCCATCCAACACATTAACCTTTGACAACCACAGACAAGGAGTAAAAACCCACTGAAGAGTGAATCAGGGCTCCATGGTGAAAAGTAGGAGGACCAAGAAGCAGTTCAAAGCTGACATACTGATAATAAGGCTCCAGTCTCCTGTCTTTAAGTGGACTATGAAGAGACAAGAAGAAAAACCTAGACTAGAGGGATCTACATGTTCAATGGCACCTTCGCTAAGCAATTCCTGAACTGCCTCTGAAGGATGCTGGCCAGCAGTAGCTGTGGTAGATGCAACATGGAACTGTAAAAGCATTACTAGTGGAGTTAACTGGGCAAAGAAAATGTTCTCCCAACAGAATTCTTATACTGTAAAAACTCCAAAAGTTATGGTTAAAAAAAAAAAAAAAAGAAAAGAAGCAATGCCTAATAAGAAACAGTAAAGGTAGTCAATGAAGAAAATTGTCAGTCAGAAAACTTCCTAACAGTTACACTGCCAATCGAGAAGTGATTACAGGCTGCACAGAAGAGAAGGTACTAGTGACGATAGGAGTTGTACTGCACTCCTATTGGTAGAGGGTTGCTGCATGATCATTTACATTGATAGCATGCAGTCTGCAGATGGATTAGTTCAAGAATTAGCAATGACCTTGAGTGAACATGTAGAGAATATATGTAGACGAATGCGATCTGGACATTCAGGAATGCAACAGGCTAGATTAGGGGGAAGGGGCCTGTGGTCAGCTGCAATTATTATGTGACTATGAATTTTACAGCCTAATTATTAATCAAAAATACCACCTTACAATCAGACCAATACAGTCATTTTTCTTCTTACGATTAAATACCAATGATCAAATATGTATTACAGTACATACCACACGTTGAACCTAAATTCATTCAAAACTACTGGGTTTAGAAGAGATGAACTCTTAAAACCAACTTCTAGTAGTATATCATTTAAATTTGTGATTACTTTATATAAGTCTTGACTACTAATCTTATTGTAATTGTTTTACAACACATCATAAAAAATGATTTATGAATTATGGTGTAAATATATAAAATAAATACCCATGCAGGATATCAGGTAGGTGGTAATAATAAGTGCAACTTTAGCAACATTATTTGTTTTGATTAAATGACCTCCAGAATAACACTGATCTAATCCATTTTGCTATCTTTACAAAACTGAAAAATCTTGTCTACACTTCACTCGTATGAACAGTTACTTTTTACTCTGATGAGACATGGCCTGTTGAAGGTCAAAAGGGACGAAAACATTGAGTAGCGAAACCTCTTTGTCCATGCATAGATTCTGGAATTCCTGACTGTTGTTATATGCACCCCATCCCTAAAACAAGGCATTCATGAAGAGATGAAACTCTGGACGAGGTGGCAGTAGTTAAAACTTAAAAAACCCTCAAGATCGAGGAATGATCCAGACTAAGAAAACTGGGATATCAATCTTGATAAAAGAGTTAGCATAAAGGATCACATATAAAGTGTAATAAACTTAAAATAAGACCCAAAACTCAAGTTCTTTCGAATAGTTGACTATTTGAAAGTGCTCAAGTTTTGGGTCTTATTTTAAGAAAACTAGGTAAACTAGTAAATAGATGTTTATGATCCTTAGTCGCTTAAAGAGTAATAAAAGGATTGCTTGTGTTCTTGTCCCAAAGGAACAAAGGATTCAAGTAATGCCCACATTCCCAGAAGAAAAAGAACCATCTATGCAGTGTGAAAAGAAGAGGTAAGATTGTGGCGTAGAGCCAGATTGGAGACAGCTGAGCCCAAATGAGAGATGAGATGAAAAATAAAAAATACCTTGAATGATGACATATTAAACTGGAGCAAGAATAGATGTTGCAGTCCTGAAAGGGAAACCTGCCTTGGTTGTATCTGAAAGTAGAATCAGGATGTGATGGTCTAACAATTGACGAGATGGTGCCAGCAGTAATCAGTTGTCCATAAAATGGAGTGATGGAATGAAGGGGATAGGGAAAAAAAAAACTTGTATGATACAGCAGAATCCACGTGAAGCCTATGCGAGTCTGAAGGGAAAAACCTGGAACTGCAGTAGCTGACCCTTGTGCACCTTGTGGTGGAACTCCATCGCTAAGGCAAAGTGCAGATAGGAGCTGACTACAACCAAGTTGGATATCTACAATCCCAGTAAGAACATCAACACAGATTGAGCAATGAGTAACTTGTGAACCTTGGAGAATCTAGACATTGATACTGACATGGACAATCGATGACTGGACACCAATCTCCTGGCTGCATAGGCCCAACAACAGACAGACATAAAGCCTCTGAAGAACTAGCACAACTCTCTCACTACCCTCAGACAAACCAAACTCTGATAGTCCAAGAACTAAGTTCCAAATCCTGATGAACTGTGATTTACTGAAACCCTACAGGTTTGATGGATAATAGTGGTGAAGATGTGAACTGAACAACTAATTGTGACCCAAGGACCTACAGAGCTCCTGGACCCATGGTTAAGGTTACCACCCATCCAGAAATTATTGGAACTGAGCCCCACAGCCCGTGAAAGTATACAATAATAACCAATGCTGTTGGAGATCCAACTAACCAGTGGATACCTTGGATATAGACAGAATCTATACTGGGTACCAATGTACCAAGGGGCTGATGTCAGGGGTCAGGACTCATGAATACGAGCAGAACTATGACCCCCTGTAGGAGCTGATGAAATTCGAGACTCCAACAACAACCAGGAGGAATATATAAGCTAAAAATTGAACTTACGTGCATGCTAACAATGGATCCAGCTCGTCATTAATGAAGTTGGTGATCATGAGAGTAGTAACAAAGTGAAGTGAAAGGAAACAAACTGGTGAATTTGAGTTGTAAGTCCATAAACTTATTCTGTCCCATCAGGGGACATAGAACTATATAGGTTAACTGCATGTTACACCTTAGAACCCCAAAATTCGAGGAGCAGATGTATTATTTGAGAGTCAGAAAAATGCCTCCATCTGGTGGTGGTAGGCTAAATCACGAAGTTCCGATAACACCTAACTGCCCCTTTATGTAACTCAAACCACAATATCCATGTATGGAGAAAAACTAAAAATTTGCTTCCAGACCTTTCAGCTATCAAGTTAGTTGTATGCTCAAAAGCAACTGGGAAAAAAGCCCAAAACATCACACACACAAAGAACAGATAGAAGAAAAACAAATCAAAAGTAGCTTATCCCAAAATGGCCTCCTTTTCATTTTTCTCAGGTCATTTAAAGGCTATGTTGATTGGAACAGTATTATGTGAAGTAAAGTAAGTTTTTTTTTAAAGCAAAGTAACTTAGGGCCATCTGCTGTGTCCACCATAGGGATTTGAACACAGGACCTCAGCACTGCGACTTCATAAACTTTCCATTGTCCCGCAGGTGGTTGAGAATCCAACAGACTAAAAGAAGGCACAGGAAAAGCAAATCTATAGTCTCTCCAAAATGTTGAGGATTGCCCTCAATTGCAGCCTCAGAGCCCCTGAAGGACCACCAAAGATCTGAACATATGTCTTCACCTCACTACGAATAAGATCACTGACAGTCTCAACTGAGAGTGACTCCCCCCACCTCAATTGTTGTATGACGCTACATATCAGAGGTGGGTTAGGAGAGACCTAATTTGCCTCCGTGCTGGAAATAAGAATCCGGGAATTCACACTGTAAATCAGCTTGCCAATCAGAAGAAGAAAAAAAAATTATTCTTCCTTTATTTTTTTAATTATTAATAAGAAAATCAACTATATAACACAATAACATCCAAAGTATCTCCAAAAAACTGTAATACTAGGAAACTTGTTAGTGATACTTTGTCAAAAAAAAAAGTGATAATATTATCTGAATGAGGTGCTCATATACAGTACCAGGATAGAGGGCACACTGACACAGGTGAAGAGTATCACGAGATAAATATCACCAAGGGCATTTGAGTGGGGTATAAAAGACTGGAACAAGTGAGAAAAAATCAGACCAATGCTTAGCTAGTAATAGCTATAAGTGTCCGAGGAGGTAAGTATTTATTGGATCTGTAGTTTGTGGATGGAATTAAAGCAAGATCAACTACTTACATACTGTTTACAAGGTGTTAACTAAATGCAGAATACCATGAAATCTTTTTAAAATGTTTATAAATATACCCAAATAAAGTGATATTATTTTTATGACTGTAGAAAAGTAAAATCTAGCAGTTTCAACTACTACAAGTACTTAAACAAATTTTAGTATTTCCTGAAATTATCTATGCATATGTATGTATATATCAGGGTTAAACTTAAAACAATTAATAAATATTGGAAAGAAAATAGGTTATTTTCAAGTTTAATGAAAGCTTAAAATTTTTTTTGTACAACTGTCAATAATGCAGATATTCCACAGATCATCTGTTCATCAGCAGTGGGATTGTGCACTTGTGTAATTACGAGCAAATTAGTAAGAAAATGGTTACTAGTATAGTTATAACAGGTGAAAATAAGCATGAATAAATAGTTAATATGATAAAAATTGTTTTGAAAGGACATAAAATTAATACCAAATGTTTCACGCGTTTGCCAGTGTCTAAGAAAGAAATAAGTTGACAAACGAGGTAAGGAACAAAAAGTGATATAAAAAGGAGTTTAACAGCAGCTAAATGGTGTGGGATGACTGTTCATAATAATCACTTGTGATGGCCGACTGCTCCACAAATAATATTAAACTGAAACCTACTGCTAACAAATAATACAAAGTTAACCACTGCAACATTCTCACACACCAGTTCTGGCATTCCCTCTCAGTTATTGTATTATCTGGACACAATTTTGAGTAGCAAGACTAAAAAACTAGACAATATTTATTGCAAACATTATCATATCATTCACAGCCAGAAGGTTTTTAAAATGGTTCAACAAAGCACTTAAGAATAGATGCCAACTATTCCTATTTTGGGAGAATCATTCTGATTATTAACTCTACAGCTGAACAGAAACATGTCAGGCTCTTCTAAAGTTACACCACTGGAACTATTTAATGGATTTTCATTGGTCACAAGACATTGTTAAGGAAGAAAGTGTAAAGTTTTGCTTACACTCAGTCAAGTTTTTCAACAAACATTAAATCTATGATAGTACTTAAAGTTAACAACTAGTGTTCATGTGTTCCATAAGTGAAGTGTACTTTAATATTTCTTTATGTTACTTTCATTAAGAGTCTTGGTTAAAATGTTTAATATATCTAGTTTTATTATTTTTAAAAGGCATTTTACTTTTATTATGCATTGTTAGCTTATCACATGGATTGAGAACTAACCTAAATCCCCTAAATGAGGTATTATTTCTGGCCAAAAATAACATTAACAATGAAAATACCCAAGTAATGAAACAATACATTATAATATTTATAATAGTCCATGAGCTTACTCCTGAAAAATGACTTGTTAGTAGCAGTAAGGGGGGCAAATTCTACCATATCAATTTAAAATATTCAATGCATAGTTGACACTTCTACTGGGTAGACATGTGTAAGTAGTAGTTCAAGCCCCAGAAATGTAACAATTTTAAACCCTATATGACTGAAACCTAATAAAAGTTGTAAATGCCATTTTCAAAACTAAGACAATACAAACCTGGAAAATACTTTGTCTGAGAGGACAAACAAACAATATATCATGGAAACACTGACACATTTCCTCCACAAAATAAATACAACATTAATTATTTATACAAATGGTAATTAATCATGAAATGCTGGAGGTTCAAGCTGGTAATAAAAAAATAATTATACCACAGGAACATCAACTGAATAGGAAAAATTTGATGACTCAGTAAAATGATAACTAAATCAAATGTATCTTTTGTTACAGTTATTTGTTATGTCATTAGACTTATAATAATGCTCTCTCTCAAATTTAATATGCCTATTTTAAATGTTATATAAATGTATTTTTCCACTGCCCTTTTATTACTAATACCTTTTGAGAATAGTCTCACAATTTTCTGGAACCATCTTGTACTGCATTTGGTCTAATAACAGATTACATTCCACAAATGTGATTTATTAGGCTGTAGCCTTTATTTTCATCAACAGTAATGCACCGATTGCTATGTGGAAGAAACTGCTAAGTCCAGAATTTGAAAAAGATGCCCAAACACGATAATATAGAGAAATGTCTTCTCATCGGTGTTTGCTCAGATTATTATTTACCTATGGTTAAATAAACACTTTACAAGTAATAGGGCAAACTGAATTTTTATAGAACTTTCAAGGTTTCAATTTCTCAACATTGGAATTTGAATAATTTGAACCAAACATTTTTAAATGTATTGCAGAATAAACTTTCTCTATTTCTGTTAAATTCTATAGCACCACTGATACAGAATTTCACAAGAGCACTGGTGTATGAGTTGCTAAACACTTTTTTACTGCAAATTTATTCCTTTTTCCTTTACAAATTTACCCATGCAATCTATATTCTAAACATACCTTTTTATCTTTTGCCTTTCCCATTTTAGGCCTGATCTTCAGACTAGGAGGATGAGAAACAGTTTCTCCAAAACTAACATCATCTGCATTAAAAACAGAAATTCAATTATTAATGTATACTTTTCATCATCATTTTGTGCACTTAATATTGCATAAAAAAACATTATCAAACACACAAAATATTTCAGCACTATTTTGTCGATTAACAAAAATGGATATAATCCCCTACTATATACATCAGTATCCTATATTCAACTAAATTGTTTAATGACCACATAATATACTAGTTATGATATTCAAATATTTTATTCTAACACCAGTAAAGATAACAAAAACATAAAATAAAGAATAATGACAAGATTTGGAAACACTAAATTAAGCTTTATGGACCTGATAAGAGAACAAGGTTGGTTAAGCAAGCTACCAAAAATATTTTAACACTATATCAAAACTCATTGACAATAACTCTCCACATCATATTCATTTAGCAATGACTCACAAGATCAATTTATCGTAGAAATTCTGATCTCAACTTGAAAGGGATCTAATAATAGTGTACTACAAAAAATTTTTTACATATGAATCACTAACAAATAAATAAAGTTTGCATTGCATTGTTAAAGCTGTAAAACTGTTTAACTTTAAATTCACAATAATATTACATAATCATAAAGCTACATTAACTCATTGAGTGCAGCTGCTCTAAATGTGTGCAAAATTTTTGCAAGCCCCACACCGTGTAGAGCACAATTGCATTAAATTGCCAGAGGCCAACTGTACCCTATACGGCAAATCAGCAGTCAATGGGCTGAAAAGTAAATCATTCCCATATCGGTATATTTAATTTGGCAAATTTACCTAGCTTCTTTTTAACATACGTTTTTACACCAGAGATCACACTATATGTTAATAATCAGTAACTTTATTTCAAAATCTATGTGTTAAGCATTAAAATAAATTTAAAATAAGCACTTGCATATCCAAGAATATGTAAATAAAAAACTAATTTTAAAAATTGCCTAAAAAAGTGATTATGAAGATGATAAAAGGTAAGGAGAACATAAACTTCTTGTTAAATAGAAGAAAGTCAATTAGGTGGCACCTG
>NW_013666848.1:274315-275960 GCF_000517525.1 Limulus polyphemus | reverse complement strand
CTTCTAATTCAGCTATACTAAGCCTATACATATTAGTAATTAAAATACACAAGGAGATAGTGAAAACAATAAAGCTAGGTGATTTAATTGATTTAGTGATTATGTATGAACAGCAATTACATTGATCAGTATTTCATAAACTAATCGGTTAATCAAAAATATGTTTAATCAATTCCCAGGAAAATAATCAACTGAATGAAATTAGTATTTGCAATTATTACTTTTTTTATTATTTCAACAATCCATTAAAATTATGATTAAAACAACAGTCATGAAAATAATCAACTGAAAGAAATTAGTATTTGCAATTATTACTTTTTTATTATTCCAACAATCCATTAAAATTATGATTAAAACAACTGTCATGAAAATAATCAACTAATCAAAATTATGGTTTCTGATTATGCCAACTATGAAAATAATCAAAATATTGCCATTATTTTTTATTGTTGTTAAGCACAAAGCTATATGATAGAGTGGGGTGAGAGTATTATCATTGTAAAAGTGAAGCATTACATTGGCTATTGTGTATAAATAGTGAAACATTGTTTCCTGTTAACACGCTAATACTATATTATCTGAGTAACTTTCTATTTTATTCTTATTAATTCCCTGGTGGTTTTCAAAGTTTGTAAGATAATGTTATAACTATCATAAGTTTTATTTTATAAAATAAATTGAGATTATCCTAATTTTTATGGTGTTTGACTTTAAATTTAGGTTCATTAAAGAATATCAAAAAATACTAGGTTTTTAGGCTAAGTTCTAGTTGCCATATATATATATATATATATATACAAATAGAGTTTTTATTAATCATTTCAGTTGTTTGGTTGCAAAGAATTTAAGTAACTGAATAGTTATAGCTAAAACACTTACAGCCCCAACACTGTTGTAAACACGCATATAAACATGAAAAAGGATACTGAATTGTAGAATAATATGTCTGGAAAAGTGTACACAGTATTTTATCAACAGGTGAATGACAAGAAAAGAAATATTTTATTGATAAATGTTAAACAATGCAGTTGTATTGTGCATATGCTACATTTTCATGTACAAAGTTTAGGATTAAAAAAGTAACTTAATTTTAAATTGTTGTGTCTGAAGTCTGACGACAGGGTTTCCTCTTGATTTTTATATTTTTTTGCCACTTGATAAAATTTTTCTACACAAATTTTGAAGACAATTTTATATGTTAATTCCAACTATATTTCAATAAATTAAAATCAATTTGCCATTTTTGACATTAATTTATTGGTAATTGACTATTATTCACCAAAATATTCACTACATGAGAATTCTGTCTCCCTAAAAACACCCTGGCTGCATCAACAAAAGAAAGTGATAGGCAGAATAATCTAGTGATAAGACAGTGAACTGGAATGTGAAAGAAGATGATAATGATTTATACACCTTCCTGAAGTTCAGGGCAAAATCTGAAGAGACAACTGAGAAAGTAGAATGGAAGATTTTCAATACAATGAAATTAACATGTGATATGAAAACTGACTGAACAAACAGAACACAACATGCAGCCTCCAAGTAAAAATGGTATATATACAGAGATGAAAGTGTCCCTTTCCTAAAAATCCTGAAAATAATCGAAGCCAAGTAAGGGGGGGTCTGGCACCCAAAATCCTGC
>NW_013666848.1:257182-273351 GCF_000517525.1 Limulus polyphemus | reverse complement strand
TTAATAACAATTAGATGTCAATGAGTTTTTTATCTATCAAGTACAAAAAGCCTTAAATAGTTTGGTTATCTAGATCATCTCAGTCATGAATGCTAATAACAGAAGACCGTAATTGGTGCAAAACCTCTTCTTCAATGCACCAAGATAATTTACCATTCTTCTTATTATAGATTAATGTAGTTACCACAACTAGTAGTGTAAGCTCCAAAGAGTTTTACGGAGAAACTCATAAATACCTTTTAAATAAGCAAAATCATCAATTTTTTCTTCTTTTTTCATTCTCTTTTTTAATCTCTTCTTTTCATGAAAATTTCTTTTCCTGAAATTATATGAATTCTAAAACCTAATTTCAAGTAACAAAACTGAAAGTGAGTTACACAATACCAAAAACAAAACAAAAGAAAAAAAAATATATATATATATGCAGAACTGGAATGAATTATGTAAAAAAATAACAATGTCAGAAGCTAACACTGAAAATATATTTCTGATACATACTTATCTCCTCTCACATAACAGCTTTCCTCATTTTGTGCTGGGGTAAAGCCAGTCAGTGTGGTGAACTGCATGTCGTGAATTTAACCAGTCCAAAACCAGACGGCATCAATAATTTTTCATCTGGGCTGTGAGAAGAGTACACACCAAGTCACACTCAGGAGGAATCCTCCATGGCCCATCACCCAAGCAGCTAGGAATTAGTAAGTGGCAAGAACTCCCATACTTCACTAGAATAGAGGGGGAAGGTGTGGTGGGGAATCTGGGGTGCAATGGGTGACCACAAAAACTCTATTTTGGAAAGTAGACTGGTCCCAGTTTATATATTTAACTACGACCAGAAGGACAGGCAGAAATTGTGACACTGCTTTACTCATGATAGTCTATGAGTTGGTGCAGTCTGAAAGAGACCTTACTTATGAAGCAACATACTGCAAGAAACCCTCCAGTAGTCTTGTGGAACACCCCATCTTATTAGTAAGCATTACAGACATCAAAAGTCACATGGTGCATATGAAATTTAAGTATATCCCAGCAGGTACTGCTGGTCACTCAGTAAGATCCCAAGGTGTAGAAATAGGCCACTGTAAATGTAAGAGATATAAAAAAAGAACTTACCCAGTCAGAGCTAGTGAGCTATGTAGAATGGCAACAGGAGAAAGTTGATATCCTGAAGAAGAAGAGACAGCCAGATGATGAAGATAATGTGTGACAAAAGTATGCAAGGCAGTCCACACATCAGCTTGCATGGACTCCACCAACAGATGATGGAAGTGAGCAGCCAGAGAGAGAGAGTAAGGTGTTGAATTTAGTGAGAGGAGACCTGAAAGAGTTGATGTGAATTTACATCCAATGAAGCACAGGCTAAATGTATGAGCTGCTGTAGCTATCCCTTGAGGGTAATGCAAATATCTTGGGGAGATACAAAATTCTATAAAATATATAAACAGGAGTGTGAAAAGCAGTAGTGAGGGCCAAATAACAATGAAATGCACAGATAAGTCAGAGAAAACAATCTGGATCAGAACAAGAATACAAGTGAGAAATGGAAGAAAGAGAAACAAGAGCAAAAGCACTTTATCCTGCACAAGCCACAGACATTTTTGGGAGAAAAGTGTAATCAGGATAATGAAGAGTATGAGAATGTTGGAAAAGAATACAGGAAGCATCAATGTAAAAATTCAGCAAGATGTGGGACAGAAGGACAGGAAGGGGAGAAAGCACGACTCAGAAACCAATTACAGAATGTACACCATTTTCGTGGACAGACCAAAAAGGAAGGAAGTATGAACAGAATGAAAAAGAAGGAAGGCTACACGTGAAGAGAGCCTGCAACATCTTGCAAGGGACTGAACAAAACTCAAACATCAAGCCAGGGTGACAACACAGCCAAATGGGAGAGAGAGAGGAGTGAGACTGAATGAGTCGGGAACATGACAGAGGTATAAAAAGATGAGAAGAGGACTGGAAAAGGTGTGATAGAGGAAACCATGGCTGAGCCAGCCAGTGCAGAGCATTCAGGAGGACCCAACATGGAGTGAGTAGAATGATGGATAGCACATGAGGGAGAAGACAAATATGAGAGTAGGCACAGAGAAAAAGGTTGTACTAATCCTAACTGAATGCATCCACAGCAAGAGCTGAAGAATGAGAAACCTGGGATCAAAAAACTGGAAGTATAGTGTTGAGATGAGTGCCAAAAGTATTTAGAAGAGTGTCCAGATGAAAGCAAAGCTACTGAAACACCAGAGGATCAAGGGACCACTCCATAAGGAATTATCTTGTTGGGCCAGAAAAAGACAATCTGCAACAAGAATCAAGACACCCAGAACAGGACAAACTATTATTAGATGTATATGTAAAGAATGGGTCCAGAAAAAGAAGTTGAGAGTGTGGAAACAGAGAGAGTGAGACCAGGTGCCTCCCTAGCAATTGATAAAGGAGACAGCAGATTTGGCTGTATAGATAGTCACTAGACATTGAAGAACCATAATAAAAAAATTATTCAAAGTCCAACATCGTGCCAAAAGCTCTAAGGGAGTGATATGAAAGGAAGGATCATCACAAGACCACCAACTCAAATCACTTGAGAGTCAAGACATGCCCCCTCCCATCTTATCAAGGAGGCATCTGAAAACAAATCAAGCCTCCCAGACAAGAGTAAGGAATAGGAACACCCTCTATGGTATTGGGTGTACCAAGTCACCAGGTGAAGTCTTTGATAAGGAAGGAGAAAGAAAAATGGTGGAGGACAAAGGAACACAAGTGAGGAACCGCTGATCATGCAGAGTTCATTGCAGATGTCAAAAAGGAGCCTGATCCAAGGGAATATGGGATTCTATGGAAGTATAAGTCCCATTCAGGCCCCAATCAGGAAGAACTGCAGGATGAGAAAGACAAAAGTGGCAAAAAAAAAAAACAGTAGAGAAAGGGCAAGAGAGGAAAATACATGACAATAATGGGAAAACACAAAATTATTAAATTGAGCTGCTTTGTAGTCAGCAATAGTTGATCATGCAGAGATTACTGTAGATGTCACAAATAAGCCTAACCCAAGGGAATATGTGATTCCATGGAAGCCTAAGTCCCCAAAAGAGAGAGAGCCTCCAGAACAGTGAGAAATGGAAAAGATAGGGCATGGAAACTAATTGCTCTACATCCCTCAAAAGAAGAGGAGTAGGCTGGGCCCTGTGGAGATGCAAACTGAAAAACACCCAATTGAATAAGAAACTAAATGAGTGTGAGATATGACTTCTCAAGGTTAGTGAACCTACTCAGACTTATCACCTCCCAAATGAAGAGAAGAGGATGAGTGTAGGAGGCTTGTTGGAACACAGACAAATGAGAAAAGAAGCATCTGAGAAGTCCATTTCCGTCATCACAAGACCCGGGGCAAAAGACCACCATAGGGTAGGACAAGTTCCCAGAGTTAATAGACGGAGGTCGATAAACTGATTGAAACAAAAAATAACTAAGACCAGATGCCAAGCTATGGATTCCACAGGAATCACAAAAAGACAGGAATAAATCCTGAAAAAGGATGAGAACCCATCTGAGTCTTTAGCCACTAGGTCCAACATTGCCGAGGATGTTAGCAAGAAACAAGATCCTTGGAAGAAGAAACGTACAAGGAACAGGACACAATGGAGGAGGAAAGGAAAAAAGAATGGAAAACTCACCGACAGAACTTCCAATATTCCACAATCAGCCACAAATGGAGGGGAAAAGTCCATAAAACTGAATAAACAGGACACACCAACTCTGAACATATAGGATAGTCACAAACAAGATTAAAAAGTCTATGAGCCATGGAAAGGACAGATGAGAACAAAGGGATAGAAAGTGGTGAGTGGGAGGGAAGAGGAAGCAGGAGGAATGGAGATAGAGAGAGGTACAGATGGAGCATGGGAAGTACTTTAAATCAGTGAGGATAAGGAAGAACAAAAGACAGAGGATTTGACCTGAAGAGAAGATTCCAGAGATTAGGAGTAGAAGAAAGGCAACACAGCATGAAGATAGGCCTACTCATATGAGGTAAAAAGGAAAGACAACAAGGCATGCATGCATCAAAGTAGTTGTAAAAGTAATTGAATACTGACTAGCATATCTGGATAGAAAGTAAAAAAACAAAAAGAAGAAATGGAATAAATTACAAAGAGAAGGAGTGAAATATACCTGAGAAACTTAGTCCTGAAATTACAAAAAAGGCTTAGGTAGATTCAAGACAATATGGGTATAAGATTAAGCAAAGGTAGGTAGTGGGAAAAAAAGTGGTATGTCAATTACATAATAAGGCACACGTCTCATGAACTACTACACCACCCACCACACAAAAGTCATCACTTCTCCTAACAGACAAAGACAAACTCAATGTCAATGTAGGTATGAAGTCAGCATCTTGTTGTCTCACACCAGGCAAAGTGGAAGTTACTGATATTAATGAAATAATATGGAAATAAATAGCCGCAGAATTTGCAGGTGCAGAAAAATGTTGGAAAGGTAAAATCCAACAATAAATACTTCCACAACAGATAGATAAGTACCAAAAAATGCCTCTTTCTGAAAATTTCATGAGATAAAAAAAAAGACGTCATTACATACAAGTGCCAAATCAAGAAATTGTGATTGGGCTCTACAATATAGAATGAGTCAACTGCACTAGGAGTAAGTGTCACACTCCTACTGAAGAAGGGTTGTTACATGCTTATTTGCATGCTACAATGCAGCTATACCACATGTAAACATGTGATGTTAGGTGGGAGCCTCAAGGGTAGTGGCAAGTGAAATTTGCACATATAGAGGACAGCACAAATTGAGGAAAGCTATTATGTGAGAGGAGGTAAGGTATTGTATCAGAACTTGTACACTTAGCTAACTTAAAGCCTAATATATGGCATGTCAACTGTTTATATAAATTAGTTAGTCAAACAGATATTAGCATAAACAACACTATTTGAGATTTAATTTTGGGGGTGGGAACTTTTTTACAGAGGTCATTGGGCCACTGGATGATTTGTTTGTTTTGAATATTCACACCAAGTTAAACAAAGGCTATGTGTGCTATCTGTCCCTAATTATGAACTGACAGGTTAAATGGAAACCAGTTAGTCAACAACACCCATCACCAACTTTTGGGCAACCCTTTTCTGACCAAATAGTGGGATTTGACCATCACTCTTATAATACCTCCGTGGCCAAAAGTATGGAACCTGAATTTGCGACAACAAACCAAAAAACATGGACACTTGGACTCACTGTATAGAATTCTAACAAAAAATTACTAATTTTATGATAATAATCTTATTCTCCTTTACTTCTAAAAGATGAAGTGGCACATGCTGTTAACTTTATTGTCCCTTTGTACAGTGAAAATGCACCTAAAGTATACATGTGCTTCCTCACCCTAAAATGTTGTTTATACATTGTATACACCAGCATATAATTGATCACCTTGATATGTAGTTGTGTTTATGCAAAATTGTAAAGTCAATCCCAAGAATTAAGTGTATGCAACTTATCCTGTACCTGCTACTAATCTCATTACTCACTATTAATTTCATATTTTCATTTATAAGCAATATCAGGAAGTAATGCTTATTTTCTTCAATAGAAATTCAGTAGTTTTAGTACAATAATGTTGTGGTAATTTCTAGGAACCCATGGACCATTGTTTTTAATTTTCAGCTTAATATGTTGCATGTATGAAACTTTTTCATGTACAACAGTTTAAGATGAAAAGGTCACTTAATTTAAATCATTATACCCGAAGACAAGGCTTCTTTTGGCTTTTCACATTTTTCTACAATAACTTTAACCAAATGAATATTTTTTTCACTACTTTATATTTTTAAAGCCACAAATTTTTAAGTAAATTTCATATGATTACTCTAACTTTATTTCAAAAACCTTAACTCAACAATATTTTAGAATTGATATTCTATCATTTGGCAACATTTATTTAGTAAAAATCAGGAAAAATATTTGTATAAATTAATTTTGCACAGCTACAAGAAGTTTTGTCTGTAAACATAGTGACTGTTGATAACTTCAAGCAATGACAGCTCTCCACGTAGGTCAATGTACTATGATGGTGACTATTAAAAAACGAATAAATTTCAGTAATGTAGCATATAGAACAATGGTATAGCTGTGGCTGTAAACTGTCCCAGTTTACCGATTTATTATGTGTAGTTGTATAAGAGTAAAAGGAGTGGTCACAAGACTTGTGAGTACACTACGTTGTAAGATATACTGGGTGAAAGCCATTTCAATCCACATGAAAAGGTTGATGAGAGTTAACAAAGTTTAAGCCTCCAGTTCTCATAAGTCAAGTTATGACTACTGCCTTCCAGTGTACATAATTATAAGTACCTATATGTACTCACTTTTTATTAGATTTTCCATTATCTTTAATTTGGGAATTCATGATGGCAAGATCTTGCTCTTCCTTATTGATTCCATATTTTTCTTCTATACGCACCTCTGCAATAGCTTGTTCTGTCACACGATGTAAACGTTGAATGAACTGAAGCTCACTTTCATATTTTTCTTGTTGAATCTTCTGAGGTATGTCTTTTAAAGGACGTTTCATTCCCTGTACATCACCAACCATAAGGTCACTTGTTACTACATAAAAAAACAAACAAGAAACTAATTTTCAAACCTAATATGAATGTAAATAGAGTATTAATTAAGTAACAAATCTTAATCTACAAAAACAAGTTTGAATAATCTCATTAAACTTTTACAAGTTTTGACAATGAACACAATATTAATAATTTTTAACTTATCTTTTCAACTAAGAGGCTTCTTTGATAGATTGTTTAGGTAAAGTATTCATGATGAAAGTTAGTTGAATGAATGGCTACTACCAATCATAACACACGTTCCACAACCCAGCAGAATACTATAAAGACCAACAACACCTGACCTGAAGATAAAAGGATGAAGACTTTCGAAATGTTGTCTTCTATATTTGTGTTTCTAAAGAGGCAGTTGCCATCCATTCAACTAAAGTTATAATTTTTCAAAAACTGAAAACATATTTCTGATAGGTTTTTACCTCCTCTCAAATAAATAGCTATTCTCGTTCAGTGCTACCCTCTATATACCATAAGCCTTGAGCTCCAACGTACCTACGATCAACGTGGTTGAACTGCATCTCACATGTAGATCATCATGTGACAACCCTCCACCAATAGGAGTGCAACACACCCTCCTGACACATGTGAATCCCTCTATTCGATTCTACCGAACTATCACTCAGAGTTCTGCTAGAAAATGGAAGCACTGGCTTCCCACCCTTCCTCCCCACTGAAAATGGAGGCAAGTACCTATAGGAAATACATTTTCAGTATTGGAAAATTATAACTTCTGATACAGTACCTTACCTCTTCTCACATAAATAGCTAGAATCCTACACTGAATAGGTGGAGGAACTGGTAAGAGGGAAAGAAATAAACATCCTTTGAAAACATCTGAAGGACACCCTAAAAGGAAGGATCCTTGCAGTAGAGGATCATACATGAGAGACCACTCTACTTCTGTACCAGGTATACTCTATGTTCAATGTGGAAAGAGGTGATGCACACATGAGTGGAAAAAAGGGAGGAGCACATCCAAAAGGGAGAAAAGAATGGTTGGATAGGGATCCAAACCACCCAATATCTGAATCTCAATCCCATATATGACAATACATGGCAAGTCAACTGCATCCACAACCCAACCATCAGGAACTGACATTTATGCAAAGGTAGGAAAGAGGATTATACTGTCTTCACCTCAGGTTCAGCAGACTGGAGGGAAATATCATACCCACCAATCTGTGAAGAGTATACATGATAGCAAAGTGATAAAAAGAGTGACCAATCCAGGAACCCTATATCCGGATGATTGGAATAATAAATATATCTCTATATTGTAAAACATCCCACTCAAAACCAATCATACTGGAACCACCCCCAACACAGTAACATCCTCAGTAAATGAAAATCTTCAAGGAATAGCACAAGAGGAAGAACTGTAGTAACCTGCATGATCATCCACTGTGACCCACAACACAGTAGCAGTGAATATGAGTCCAACTGAGTGAGGGGAACACAGACATTAGTAATACATGTGTGAGGACTTATGTTGATTGGTCCAGCTCTGAATCCAAAACCCAGCCATTGGGAACCAATATCCATGTGGGGGTAAGATGAGGGATACCAAATGAAGGGGTGAACTGCAATTTTGAAGGCTCACTCCAAAACTACAACATCCCCTTGGATAGACCCATTCAGATATGGAGTGTAAGATTGGAGGATATCTCATCATCTACACCAGCCCTACTTTCAACTGAGTGGATTCATTATTGTTTGTATCATATATCACTATCACATTCAAAAAGATGCCTCCATGGTTCACCACCCTAGTGGCTTGAAACTAGAAAGTGGTAAGAACTCTTGTATACTCCACTGGAAGGAAAAGGGTGAAGAAAATGTTGTGTAAAGTCCGGAGGAACATCAACATTGGAGATAGTGCAAAGGGAGACCACAAAAACCCTAGTTTAAAAAGCAGACCACTCCTGATTTATTCAATCTAAGGAATGGCAAGGATAGACAGCTATCCTCTTCTGCTTTATTCATGAAGTCCATGGGTTAGTATGGTCCAAAACGGGCATATGAATCAAGCAAATATTTAGTGAGCAAGCCTATGAGCAATCTTGTAGAACACGCCATCTTAACAGTGTAGATTTAGTGGCCATGGAAATTATAATTGTTAAGTCATCATGGCCTTACAGTGCAGATTTCACTATGTTAAGTATTCCTGGACAGGCACCACTTGCCACAGAGCAGGATCTTAAAGAAAAAAAAAAAAAAGGGACATGCCCCAGAAAAATAATAGGTATATATACAAAAAAAGGTAACTTACACAGTTACAGTTTCACTGAAGAGTGAAGGATGGCAGCAAGTGGGAGATGGCAACCCAATGAGGAAGAAACAGCTACCCAAAGCAGATAATGGGTGATGGAAGTATTAGGTTTAGTCCCAGTGCTCAATGGAAGAAGTACCTCCAATGTACGATGAGGGTGAGATGCAGGTAAAAGGGAAGGTACCTGATCAAAGTGAAGACACCAGGAATTGTCTATGGAAAAAAAAGAGACAAAGAACAAAAAACCAATCAAATCAAAAACCAAATCAAAAGGGTAAGGGAGGAAGGAAATATCAAAAACAGAGGAGTTGTGCCAGGGAACAATTGGAAAGAAGCCTTGAAGGCAATAAAGCAACCCAGAGCATGTATGGGACATAGAAGGCCATCTGGGATACCGACTGGGAATAAAGGTGGGAGATGGAAGGAAACAAAAAGGAAGAACATGCCAAACAAGCTTCCAAAGTGGAAAGTAGGAAAAAACTGATCCAAAACAAAAAGAACAAATTGAGCTGAAGAAGTTGAGTCAGCCAGAAAGAAGCAATCAGAAAGACCTGACACAGAGTGGCAAGGAGGAGCGAAATCACCCAGGGAAGAAAGATGACAAATGGGATGAGGAAATAAAGGTATAAACAGGCTCCAATCCTGTCTGAATACACTGACATCCAAAGCAAGTGCATTAGGAACTAAGGATAAACGAACATAAAACAAGCTAAAAGGGCAAAGCACAACCTGGTACCCAATGCCATGGTGAAAAAACATAGGACAGTGCCATAAGGAAAGAAATAGGAACATGGGCATAAGAACATAGAATGTTGTCTTTGGTCATCAAAGTGTGTTAAAAGTAAAAAATGGAATAAACTAAGAAGTGACTGTGGTGGGACAGATCGATCACAGAACTCCAATCTGCATGAAGAATACACAACTAATGGAAGAACTCTTAGATGTACAACAGGTAAATGACAGAAAGGTGCCAGACATGGAACATGAATAAAGAATGCAATGTTGAAAGATATAAACTAGCAACCAAAAAAGCAAAAATGGAAAGAGTAAAAGATGGCAATCACCCCAACATGGAGATAAGGAGGAGGAAGGTATCCCATGAAAATCCCCAAGAAATAGGTGGATTACCTTGGAAAGGAGGTATGTGGCAGCTAATACCAATAGCAGAGGCAATAGGGGAAGACAAAAGGCTAGAAAACTTAGCTAGGGAGAAAGAGATAAGAATAACAGATTCTGCTTCCCTGTACAGGCAACAGAGATTCAAAATGCATAGAAGCAAGAAAACAAAAAACAATCTGCCTCATGGTTGGCTAAGGCAAAATGAACCAAAGCCTGTGGAGAACAAGGCATGCCAGCACCATCTCTCAATAGAGAGACAAAAAAAGGTCAAGCATGAACCAAAATATCTGGAAAAGGAGGGAAAAAACAACAACAACTGTGAATATATAAAAAGGGCTGAGGTAGGCCTAGCAGACTCCACAGTAGAGACCTGGGTAGGCCAACTCATAATAAGGTGGAAGAAAATTGTCAAAATAGATGTCGTCCTGAATGAGTTCAGCAGTTTGAGAAGGAAGGCGAGCCATATTGGGAGAAGGTTGGGTGGACCTTGGACCAGGGATGCTAAATGAAATTAATTGTAAGAAATATAAAATATAATTAATTACAAAAATCAAAAAGTCATTATATTTTAAAATTAAGTAGGTGTATACTGACAATAAAAAATTTTAGTAGATGGTATTTGTTGAAGAAACAATATATTTAATCTAATTTACAATTCACCAGTAAGATGACTGACAGGTAAGCCTAAAATTACACCCAATCTAACATTTTAGTACAAAGGCTATCACTAAACATTTATTAATAAAACCCTAACCTTACAAGAATTATGTACAAATCTAGCTAAATGTATGTTATTGAAACCAAATAACTACAAATAATAAGATTAATATCAAAAATATTCAAAAAGCTATAAAAGTATAACAGTTTATCTGTCCAAAGCCTGCGGACTGTGTTCCAAATGTGAGGGCTCCCAAAGATCAACTCATATAACAATCCATCTCCCAATGTATTAAAGTGAACAATTCCTTAGTCAAGTACCTGAAGCCTGGGTAATTGTGCTGGAAAAAATTATAGCATTTTCGAAATGGAAATGAAAGTTCACCCCCCCCCCCAAAAAAAGATGTGAAGAACAATAAAGGTAAGTTATCATGTTAAACTGGCAAAGTGAAGCTGACAAAATTAAAAATATCTCCACTTCATATGAAATTTAAAAAAAAAATGCGGGAAGAGAGGACAAACAAAAAACATCTCGATGATAGCACTGCCAAATGAGAAGTCATAGTTCAGTAGAATCGATTAGAGGGAGTCACGTGTGTCAAGAGGGTGTGTCGTTCTCCTATTGGTAGAGGGTTGTCACATGATAATTTACATGTGACACACAGATGAACCACATTGATTGTGGGGTACATGGGAGTTCAAGGCTTGTGGCAGGTGAAAATATTTTTTGCATATAGAGGTCAGCACTGAACGAGAATAACTATTTATGTGAGAAAAGGTAATTTACCATATCAGAATTTCATAAGAGGCTTCTTTTCATTCGAACAAAACTCCTACATGTAATAATATGTAACTGTGCCAGTCTATAATGAAATCTTTATCAGACTATAACCCTTCACCAATTAGTGATACATCCTACTCTTGACCACATTAAATAGACCAAAACCTCATTCCTGATGAGGCAATAAACGCACACTAGAAGTGGGAAGGAGAGCAGGTGATTCTATGAAGAAGTATCTATATGAAATACATTTTCAGGTAAGTAAAATATTAACTTCAGAAATGCTACTAAACTCTTCATAGAACAGATAGCTAGAATCCGACATTGTGAAGATGGTAGAGGGACCTATGTAATACTGAAATGATGAATTCCTTTTTCAGAATACAGCAACAGAAAAGGAAAATTCATGGAACTTATCACCCATTATGAATGGAGGTGGACACAGTGCGAGCATCAGTTGGTGGAAGATTGCATTCATCTCAAGCAAGGAATACTATTCCCCTACTACAAGTGGTAATGCAGAAAGGTACTGTCAGAAGAACTTCTTGGGTGGTGCTAATATGTCACAAATATGAGTGAAATGTAAAGGCTGCTTTCAACTTGTCTGTATATCTCAGGAGATTGGTAGACTGTATATGTGTAGTGTGGCTAGAGCAATATATATCAAGCCTTACAGCACCTGAAAAATACTTATGTGATATGCTGAGCAGAATGAATAGGTGTAAGGATAAATCGTCCCCAACCTGCATCCCATGGAGAATAGAAAACCCATCCCAGTGATTTTAACCAGCTGGATGGTTGTGACCAGTAGGTCTGGGAAGGTCTGTTTCTTAGTGTAGGGGATGGCCTGTACTATGCCTCCAGGTAGATACCCCTATCCTTCTTTCGATCAAAGTGTGTGTCTATGTTTACACTCAGTCTCATACCAGTGGGATTACACTAATCTGATGGGAAACTATTCATACTGACATTCCCAGCAGCTTGGTACTGGAGAAGCAAGGGTTCTCCCACTCCACTAGAAGAAAAGAGGAGAAATGATTTCATGTAGGGGAGATTACAAGAGAGGTGCATGGACTAAACGGGAGTAACCTATCATCTGTATAAAGTCCCACACTGAAGGACTGTACAATGGGTTATCATGAATATGAAAACCTGGAGCTAGATAGGTGTGAGGGCAAGAAACCAAACTAACGACATTCATTATTTTTTGCTGTTGTTTGAAAGTAGCAGTACCTCATGAAAGTAAAACGTACAAGTTCTTAAGCAGTCTTGCAGAAAATCCCATCTCAACAACAGGCATTAAGCAGAGCAGATGGGCATAATACTTTCTGTTATCCCCTACTCAATGCAAATTTCAGGAGACAGAATCATCTCTGAGAGGTAACACCAGCCACATGATGGGTTCCACTGTCTTCAGAATTTGTATTTTGCTTTTTATCCTTTGAGGTAGTTGCTTTTTATTGAGGAAATTGCAAGAAAAAGAAATAACCAACAATATACCTTTTAAATGCCTCTAAGAAGATTGAAAAATGGCAACAGTAGGGAGATGAAACTCAAAAGCAGAAGAAATGTCTTAAAATGACACACAGCATAAGGTAAGCATTTTCAGTTTATTCAACAATTTATTGTAAAGGATGGGCTTGAGCTTGGAATAAAATAAGGTCCATTCTTGGCTGAATTGTTGACACAGCAACTTTGAGATCCCTCCCTTCATGCTAACAAGATCACTTTTGTTTTCACTGCTGTCAGAGCAGAAAATACCGACTTGCACAGGTAAGGCAAAAGCATGTTCATTGCTTTTCTTGACAGGTCAACGTATTCTTTACTACTAACACCCAGAAATTCCCAAGAGGTTTTATCACTAGGTAGTTCTATGAACTTATCTTGAACTGCAACTGGCATATAAGTAATTATACTGCCATTAAGTGGATCCAATGGTGTTCTTTCATTGATCCTTGGAAGTAATCTGCAAATTGACACTGAAGTTTTCTGAGATGAATAGAAACAAAGTCACAAATAAAACTATAACTTAACTCATTTTCTTCCAAAAACTCACTAAGGCAAGGAAACATTTCACAGTTTCCACTTTCAAACAGGTTTATCCACAGCAAGTTTTTGTGAAATGCAGACACTTTGTCACTCAGCTGCAAAATATTGCTATTCTAACATTGCAGTGACAAGTTAATGTTGTTGAGTTTACTGAAAATATCAGCCATGTAGCACAATACTAGAAGCTACTTTTCATCCATAAAATGCACTGTTAGTGTGGGGTTGCAGTCTAACAAAAAATACAAAGTTCACCTTTCAGTTCTACAGTGTGACTGAGTACCTTCCCACAAGACAACCAGCACATCTTTAAATGCAGCAGGAGTTTGCCATACAAGATTCCCACTTCTCCACAAAGAATGCAAAACAGCCTGCTGTTCAAAGCTCTTGATTTTACAAAGTTCAAAATTCTCACAGTATTTTGTAGCACTTTATTCCTTTGGGCTGCAGTTTCTTTGAAGCTAGTAATTCCCTGTGTATGATACAATGTGTAAATGTTACACCTGGAGAAAGAGCACTTACTTTGGTTTTGAACTCTTTCTTGTTTCCTATAAACAGTTGCCCTATTAGTGCACAACTCAACCCAGATAATTCAAGATTTTTTTATGATGAAAAAGTCATCATCAAAAGAAAAGATAACTTCTTCTGTTGCTCTCCCTTCCAATGCTTGGTAAAACAAAAGCTCTTCACACACTTCCTCTTCGTAACAGCATCATACAAATACCAGAAGCTAAGCTAAATTTGCAAAAGCTGTGGATTAATCAAGTTGTATGATGACTTTTAGTTTATAACAGCAGGAAGAACTAATATCTCTTGTATATTGTGTGGCGTCATGTTTTTCCTGATCAAATAAGATACTCATGGTGTAAGTTTATTTCACTTCATGATGCCATCAAATAAAATCTGCAAACACATAATGCAATGCAGTTGTTCTTCATTGCTAACAACTCCATAAATGAAACTAAATCTTAAATAATCTTTAGTTTATCAACAGAAACAGAAACTGAGGAAGTATTTGGTCCAGCTATTTAATAACTATTTCTTCTGTTTATTTATTTCTGAGCTATTACCCAAAGAAATATTTTTTGCTAATATGTAACAGTCATTCTTGCTTTCAACAAACTAAGAAATGTATAATAATGTCCAAAAACAGAAATTAATAAGCTGACAAATCTGCAAAAAAATTCTCATGATATCTTAGTGATCCAATCAATGATCATGTTGCTTTTTACATGAAATAAATCTAGACCACTGAAGTATTCAGGAATGTAGATGTAGGAAGTTACATTCAATAAAATCCACAACATTGAATTCATGGAATATATTCTTATTTCTGTGTTTTCTTCTTTTTTTTTCAGTAATTTTGGTTTGTTCATCATACTTAGGCCTTGGCCATATTCATATCGAGATTAATAACTGGCTTCTGACAAAACCTGAATACTGCATTGATAATGATGGAAAATATTCCTTTCAAAGAACCATATCACAGATTCTGAAGCATGTGTTCCATTAAGAGAACATGTGATTAAGAGAAGAAATCAAAATAATACAAGAAAATGTATTTGGTACCAGAATCTCCAACTGTAATAAATTTAAAATGTGTCTATTTCAAAAAATCATAAAAATGAAGGTAAGAAAGATAACATTTTATCTTTTGAGTCTGATCAAAATGATAATTTATGAAGTTTATTAGCTGGATTCAACACAGCATTGGATAATTCTATACGGGATCTATGGATTTGACCAACCTAGTAACCATCATAAAAAAAATTAGGAAATAAATCTAAATTACCCTTTTCACTTTCTAGAATGACTGTACATTGTATGAGAAAAACCACAGTTGCTTATCCTTGACAGATTAACCCTTCTATTACGGGTAGGGTGTAATGCAGCACTGGTTCAAATTAGATGTTTGTGAAATTAAAATACTAAGTCTATAGTTTAATATGAATTAGAAACTCAAATTACCAATATGGACAAGCTAGAATATAAAGTAAAAACGTCTTATCTTTTCTATTTGTTAAGATATTTCTCATGTAATAAATCAAGCATAGTGGCACCCTGCTCACCTCCTTCCATTTTTGGAAACACTCCCTTATAAACACTTACTTCTATACATGACATGAATAACCAATCTGAAGCTAAGAATGTCCCCTAGTGGTTTTTTAATCCTTTCTAATGCACCTAGCATCATTTCTTTTTTTAAATCAAGATTTCAATGAAGTAAGTTGTGTCTTTAGTCTGCTCAAAATTGCATATTTTTTTAGACCCAAATATAGCTTAATTACTACGTTTGATAAATTATAATAGAATTCTATGGTATTGATGTACTAATTTAGTATTTTTAGTTATTGAAAAGTATATATAAAATCTAAAAAAAATATTTTGTTTCATGTCCTCCACCTACAAAAACGTTAAAGGCTTAGCAACCTATGTCAAGCAGCAACCGAGTACAAAGGTCGTAACCAGAAGAGATAATTTGTTAGTTTACTTCTTTATTTACTGTTCTATGTTTTAGGAAAAATATGTTAATAAACTTATTTCAAAATAGCAATAATCTATATACATATAAATAAATGAAATGTGACTGTATTTTACAAAATACTAGTCGACTAAAACACAGCAAAGACAAGCTACTTTGCACAGACCAAAGGTCACC
>NW_013666848.1:245655-256182 GCF_000517525.1 Limulus polyphemus | reverse complement strand
TAAATGAAATGTGACTGTATTTTACAAAATATTAGTCGACTAAAACACAGCAAAGACAAGCTACTTTGCACAGACCAAAGGTCACCTTTATGTTATTTGATACAGTAAAATCAGTGCATGTGAGCTGCATCACTCTAACTTCTGTATTATTAACCAGGCACAGGTGAAAGGTCAATATAATAAAAATAATATATATATATTAATATATATATATATATTTAAGCTATTTTGTCTAAACATTTATGTTTGTGTTATAATTTGTGTTCATTCTAGAATGAAAGATGCATAATTTATGTTTATTTCCTAATTTTTATGGTGGTTGCGAGATCGGTCAAATTTATTGCACCCGTACAGAGATTAATTACTGAAAATAACAGATAAAATATAGCCTTTTCTTAAGAAATGTTTGATAACTATCCAGACATTATAGAGATTTCGCATGTGAAATTTTCGAATGTTTCTAATGCATAAGTATTTTCAATGTTAAGATAAAAATTACTTTGCATGATAGATAGACAAAATGTGAAAAGAAAAGAAAGGCATGAGAAAAACATTGCTTTACAAACCTTAAGACTTAATAACAAATTAGATATTTTGCATATGAAAGCATTGTAATGTTTACTGATAAACTGCCATATTTCGTTAACATTCGCTTACTAATTTAAAAGTTATAGCATGAAAACTATAACAAGCACAAAGTGGTTACGAGGTTAGTCCCAGGGACTGAGTCCAGGTTGAAAGAGATAATTGCAAATTGTAATAGGAAACCACAAATATTTATTCTAAATAGCTTAAATCTCTTAATTGTATAAATCTATTTATATTTATTAATTTTTGTTTTATTGACCTTTGAACCGTGTCTGACCAAAAATACCCCGACAGAAGATGAAAATTACACGTCGCACGTGCATCGACACCCTATCAAACAGTGTAATGCAGAAACTTCTGGCATGTATACCCCATTAAGAATTTTTATTATTTTTCTTTCATTATGTTACCTAACAACTTTCTATTTTTATGATTTTACTTAATTTTACAATAATAAACAATGAAAACTAAAAAACTTGTAATTAAATATCAAACATTTATATTTTCAATAAAGCTTTATATTTTGTTATTTTTTGTACTGTACTTCTCCAGGTTGTAGGCAAGTAATTAGAGTATAATGAAAATAATGGTTGTAAAATAAAATGTATAGTATTATTAGTAGTGATTACTAAATTTCAAAGCATTTATGGTCGGAGTTTACGCTCTCGCCTTTTCACATTTATTTTCTGTTGTTATTTTATTGCTAGTAGATTAATTAGAAATTAGAAGAAACAAAATGAATAGTACTATGTTCTTTTCAGTATGGACAGTAAAGTTCCAAGTAAATCTCCTGAGAGTTTCTTCTAATCTTTTTCCACCTATTTCCTATTGTTATTCTACTGTTAATGGCTGAAATAGAAACCTGCCGTATATAAAACAATGAAGCACCATTCCTGTTCAGGTGTTACTGTACTTTGACACCATCAATATCAAATAAGTTTATGAGGAGCAATTCCCAGAATTTTCCCTGCTTTGAAAACACAATGGGATGGGATATATATAAACTTGTTGACAGTATAATGGTTACAGTGACAATTGTCTAAAGTATTATAAAATGTTTATGACTTTGTAGAAAGTCTGGGCCAATTCAATAAGTCAAAGTATCCTACATAAACTATTTGGATCACTACTCTGAGAACACAGTGGGATAGAATTTGCCGGCTTCTTTACGGTACAGTGGTTGCAACAAGAATTGTCTGAAAAACTTTATAAAAGTGAGAGAAAATATTTATTATATACGGCTCTGTACAAGGTATAAAGTTGTATCCTATCCAATAAACTTGCTAGTTATCTTACTTGGTGGTCAGAATTTAGCTTTGATATAGGTGTAAATGTATGTAACTGCTTACGGACAACCCGTTTCCTATATTACCTTGCTTACACAGTAACAAATAAATGGGTAGTTTCCAGTAATATAAATACAGCTTGTTTTGGTTGAGCTAGTATTCTTGGCATAGCCTTCTTGATTGTAACTTGAGAAATATATTATTCACCAGCAAACTGCAAGTTCAACTGGGTGTTTATATAAAGATGTTCCTTTTCATGTGTTAAGATCAGTTGATCAGTGATAAATATATTTATTAGATTTTCACAAATTACATAAATAAACTTTTCCTGAATTGCCAATGCTTTAGTTTTGTATAATTTGTTTTTTCTTTTCTACCTCAATATAAACGAATAGAAACATAACACAAGTTTTTACTTTGTAAAATACAGTAACATATTGGCTACTATATATTACATGTGTATACATATATATTTAACTAATGTTTTCACATAAATACATAAATGTCAGTTATTTTTCTTCAAACATAAAACAGTAAATAAAAAATAATTGGAAAACAATGATCTCTACTACTTTTGATGCTATGAAGTCCTTGTTTGCAATCATGAGCCATACTTGCCAAGCCTCGTACAAATTCACGTGTGGAGATGGAAAAATTATTTTTGTAGACTTTATATAAGCATTTTGGAATACAAAAAAAATTATAAATTACTATACCAATCCCCCAAAAAATCTACTGTAATTTATCAAGCTTTGTAATTAAAACTTACATAATATTAAAACGTGGTTTATTAACCATGTTTTGATGCCAAATTTATACATTGATAATAAAGTGGTTTAATTAAATTTTGAATATACCTTTGTAAAAGGTTATGACGTGCACTTTAACCGACCCATTGCAAAAAGTTAATGTTATGTTTATTTATATCATCATGTTTGTTTTTATCCAAGAAAAACAGTAACCAATAAGTGTACTAAATGAAAATGAATTAAATTTTATCACCTGTAATAAGATTATGTTTCTTAAATTTTTTCTTATTATTTCCCAATTTATTTTTCTTTGCTAGTGTTTTCATCTCTATGAACTCTTGCAGTTTTCGAGGAACTTCTTGAATATCTTCATCTAAAGGTTTATGATTGGTGTTTGGATTCCTGCAATAGAAATAATAATATACATACCAAAAATATCACTAATTAATATTACTTCATTTGTATCAAATACAAGTATATCTAGACAATTAAAAAACCACACTATATTTATATCAAGTTACATTAATGTTCTATAACTATGAGTGTTAATTACACAGTACTTTTACTCATTCATTTTTATTTTTTATAAAACTTACACCATAACTACATGATAAAAACTATGCATAACTTCAAACAAACTTTTAGTAACTCAATACATCAGGTAGCAGCTCAATCAAACTTTCTAAACTTTTTAATTAATTTATAAAGAGCAATCATGGAAACACAAAGGCTGTATTTCCCATACAATAAGCACATGTCTACATTTATGCTAATAATAAAATTGTATTTAACATACTAAACAACATTTAAACAGTTGCTGCAACCAGAGTTGAAACACAAAAAATGAAGAACTATGACAACCACAGAAGTAAGAAATTAAAACTCATAACCTCATCTCACAATATAAGATGGAAAATGTTTCAACAATGTACAAATAATGAATTCTTGCACAACATCTATTCTCAAGTTCCTGACTGGCTAACATATGTAGCTACTTTAAGAAAGAAAAATCTATACTAAAATGATAACTGCATGACCCAAAATCATAGATAACTTCACACCTACACCAACAATCTTACTAACTGTGTAGAAAAATCAGTTGAAAATAATATAAGGAATTCTAAGTTTTATGCCGAGAGGCATTGCTAGATGCATAAAAGATTCAGGGCTCAGGCCTATAAGTACAGGAATTTTTGGCATTTCAGTATGATATTGATCATAGTTTTCTTTTTAATGTTTTAAGACACCAACTAGGGATTTAGGGCAAACAGAACTGGAGCTCAGGTGCCAGTGCCTAGTAGCACCTATGTTTATGCATTTCTTGTAAAAGAATGTAATTATAAAATAAATTGTGAAAATCAACATTCCACGTTACTCCATTTGAAACTTAAAGCTAAAAGGGGAATCCCACCTGTGATATGTCTTTACTGCAGTTGAAAGTATTATGTTTGTTTAATTGTGTGTTGGTTTGTTTGTTCTTGAATTTTGCGCAAAGCTACACAAGGGCTATCTGCACTAGCCATCCCTAATTTAGCAGTGTAAGACTAGAGGGAAGGCAGCTAGTCATCACCACTCACCGCCAACTCTTAGGCTACTTTTTTACCAACGAATAGTGGGATTGACCGTCACATTATACCACCCCCACGACTGAAAGGGCGAGCACGTCTAGTGGGACGGGGATTCGAACCCACGACCCTCAGATTGCGAGTCGAGCACCCTAACCACCTGGCAATGCCAGGCCTATGTCTGTTGGTTAAAAACAAATAAGTAATAAGAATCATATAATTAATAGAGTTGGATAATTAACTTGCTTAATCAATAACATATCAGTATCAATTACATCAATCAGTGTCACATAAAATAATCAATTAATCAAAATTACCATTAAATTAATAAATATCACAAAAATAAATTAATCCAAGTAATCAAAACATTGCCTTTATAATTTTTTAATTATAAATTCTGATCAATTCTAGTATTTTCAGATTAATCAATAAATATGGTTATATCCAGGTGAAATCAAATTAACTTTAGAGCTATATTGGATATGTCTCCTAAATAAAAGAAGATTCACTCAAGATGATGATTATAAAAGTAAATCTCTTACTAACTGAGTTGATGTAAAATGAAGTAACAAGAGTAGATACAAAATAGACAATCTTTATTAAACCATAAAAAAAAACTGTGTACAACTGCTTTAGAATATGATGGGTTGTCACTTCAGGGGACTAAATAACCAGGTTTGCATCACAATTTGCAAGTGAAAACAACCCCAGTTGCGAATAACTTTCGATTTTGCTTAGCATAAAGTGCAAATCATTCCTTTCTCTTGTATGTTGTCTTTGAAGCCTTCAACAACACAGTGAAAGTGCTGTCACATTTCAGTTTGATATACCAAAGCCAAAGCTGATGTTCATTTCTTGGAAATTCCTGCCAAACAGTACATAAAGTATTTTCACACTTTGTCATGCGCATATTGCATATGCATACACTTTATAGTAGTATTTTCATTACGTTTCGAAAGCATCCATTCGGCATCTGCAGCCTAGCCTACTAGACTAGGTACATTAAGTACATGCACTACACATTTAGCATTGAGATTGAGCAAGTTACAAACTCTCAATAAAGGGCTCGGTCACAAGGACTATTTTTACTTCTATATAGGTTTAATACTACAACTTTTAATACAGTATGTTTATCTTAACAAAATTTGGCAGACTTTTATCAAACATTATAACTCATTTGTATACAAAAAATCAGTTTTTCAATGAAGTATTTTTACATATCAAGTCTTTTTATTTGACCAGTCTGAGTACAAAATTATTTTCACATTAAGATTAAAAATACTTTTATTCATCTCAAAAATCTCAAATGTCATTTACCTTATCTCTAGAATCTCCTAAATACATTTCAAATATTATTTTCAGCAAAACTTTATATTTCATCTGTTATTTTGTTTACGCTAACTCTATATACAAGGTTGGTCAATTTGACCAACCTCATAACCACCAAAAAATAAATCTAAGGAAATCTAAATTATCCTTTTTACTTTCTAGAATAACTTCAAATAGTAACATGAAACTATATTTGTTTGCCGTAAGTTGCTTTAAACTCATAACAGTATAAATCTATATATATATATTAAATTTTATTGTTTTATTGCCTTTTGAACCATGTCTAACTACTATTTGTGCCATTATAACTTTTATTCACTTGGGGAACATGCAGCTCATGTTTCGCTATGGAGTTACATTACCCACTAGCTACTCTGAGCTGCTCACATGCATACCTCATGAAAAAATTTTTTTTATATTATTATTTATTTTACCTAATCTAACTTTAATTAACCTATAGAGATTCCTATTTTTACATTTTAGTTACTTTTATAATAATAAATAAAGAATACACATGAAAAACAAAACCTACTTTATTTTGCTGTTGACTGTCGATAACACTTAACCCTACTTTTTATACTAATGCAGGAGTTGATATTAAGCTTACTGGGGTACTTGTTCTTCGGGCTAGAGAACAGCATTTCTTACTTGTTCAAAGGGCACAGTCACTTGTCCAAATTTTTTGAACAGGGGGTGACACAAGTGACCCCAGGAAACTCTTCTTTCCAGCTGCCAACAAATTTTCTTTAACGGCTAGCTTCATATTTCAGCCTTGTAGCCTCTGAACTAAATTTTGGGGTTTTGTTTTTTTCCCTGACATTTGCCCAGGTTTCAGGAGCTGCCAAAAGACATGGTTAATGTCCTCTTGCTAATGAGCTAGAGAGCTTAGCTAGGTTGATATTAGTTAGCTAGCTCACCTCATCTCCATGCCAAATTACACTTAACGATTCACAAAATGGAAAATGATTTAAAATTAAATGGTGGTGAAACAAAAAACAGGGGTTGTTCTTACTAGTTAAATAGTATAATAATAATTTGTTAGATTAAGTGCTGGTAGCTGGCTAAAAATAACCTCAGATCAATTGGATCATTGCTTGTATGACAATGTTCTTCATGTATTGCCTTCACATTAGTTTCACAGGGGTCCACCTGTCAGTCACCCTGCTGTCTGCCAACTACAGGAATGCTTGAAATGTTGGGGTGCCAAGCATCTTTTTGGTTGGTGGAACAGCTGGGGGCTTGGGTGGGCTTTTCATAACAGTTGTTTAGTTACTTTTATAATAAATAAACAATACACCCCTAAAAAATTAGAAATAAGCACTTACCTGAGTCTTTCTTTTTGCTGTCTACTGTCGATGAAACTTAACCCTACTTTACTATACTAATGGTAGTAGTGCACTAAATAATTTCTATTTAATAAAATAATGCAACAAATAACATAGAATAATAACATGCAACAGACAGACACTGTATGTAGAAAGGAGAGGCACTACTTTGCTTAACATTCTCATCAGTCCTGATCTAATGATAGTTAGCTCGCTGTCTTATATGTACATTCTAACAAAGCTCTCAATACTAGCTCTAAATCCAAAATTCAACTGCTGGGAACTGATGTCCATGTGGGGGTAGGATAGAAAGAGAGATCTTAATCAAAGGGGGGGGGACTGCATCTATGCCAACATACCACATGCGTGAGCACACCATGTTGATTGGTTCAGCTTAAATCCAAAACTCTGCTGCCTAGAACCGACTTCCATGCAGAGGTAGGATGAGGGATCTCAATCATTATGATGGCTCACTCCAAAGCTACAACATCCCCTTTGAGAAGCCCAAGTAGAGATGGAACATCTTTTTGGAAGATTACCATCAATTACATCAGCAGAACACCACTGCCCTACTCTCAACTGAATGTATTTGTCATTGTTTATACTGCATATCTCTCATTCAGGAGGATACCTCCATGGTCTACCACCAAAGTGGCTTGGAACTGGAAAGTGGTAAGATTTTTTTTTTCTACACAGGAAGAAATGGGGAGAAAAATGTGGTGAAGAGTCCAGAGGAACAATGCGTAACCACAAAAACCTATTTCGAAAAGCAGACCAAACCCAATTTATTCAATCCAAGGAATGACAAGGATGGGCAGCAATCACCTTCTGCTTTACCCATGAAGTTCATGGGGTAGTACGGTCTGTAACAGGCATAATTATGAAGCAAAGATATCATGAGGAATAACCTACGAGCAATCTTGTGGAAAACCTCATCTCTAGTTTATGTTATTGTAATGAACAGTGTGCATTTTGTGGCCATGGAAGTTATGAAGGTGAAGTCAACAAGGCCTAACAGTGTGGGATTTAGTACAATTTTAAGTGACTGAAGTATACCTGGACAGGCACCACTCGCTACAGAATGAGATCTTGGACAAAACATAGGACAGACCCCTGAAAAATAATATATATAACAAAAGAAAGAAAACTTATCCAGTTACAGTCTCACTGAAGATAATAGGAGATGAGTGTATGAGATGAAGTCCCAGTGCTCAACAGATGAAGTACCTCCAACAGACGACTGGATGGAGATGCAGATAAAAGGTAAGGTGCCTGAACGTAGTGAAGGAATTGATTATGGAAAGAAGGAGACAAAGAATAAAAGGCCAATCAAATCACAAACCAAACCCAATGGGTGAGGGAGGAAGGAAAAAAAAAACATGAACAGAAGAGAGATGCAAGGGAAAGAAACTAAGGGAAATGGAGTCAACAGAAAGAAGCCTTGAAAGCAATGAAGCAACCTAGAGCATGTACAGGACAGTGTAGATCCTTTAAATCCAACCAAGAATAAAGGTGGAAGATGGCAAGAAATTAAAATGTCGAAAATAATATTACACACTAGCCTCCAAAGTGTAGGCTTGTGAAATCAAATCAGAACAAAAAACAACTTAGTGCCAAAACAGCCGAGAAAATCACAATTGTGCTGGCCAGGAAGAATCAATTAGAAAGACCTTACCCTGAGTGACATGGATGTTCAAAATCACCTTGGTAAGAAGTGATGAAATGAGAAATAACTAAAGTGGGAAACAATATCCAATCCTGCCTGAACATATTGACAGCCAGGGCAAGTGGATGATGAACCGGAGAACAAAAAGAAGAGAGGTAACTTGGAATCGAGAAAGGTGTAAAACTCTTTCAGCGGAGAAGTACCCCACAAGAGGCAGAGCCACTGAAAATTTGAGGATCAAGAAGTCATTCCTTGGGAGAAAGTGTTTCGGGACTGGAAAGGCAATTTGCTACGAGGAACGAAAGCACATGGTACATGACACGCCAGGAGATGTATGTCAAGTGAGTGTGGGTTCAAAAAGGGAGTTCACTGTCTACCACAAAGGGAACAAGAACAAGAGCCCCCATGGTGAGTGATATAAGCCACCACCATCAAATAGTCAGAATGAAACATGATTAGTCAAATCCAGATAAGAGGAAGAAAGTGAACTAAAGCACATTGGACTGCTGGAAGTGCCAGTGTGTTAACATGGGAAGACCTTTCATCTGTAGACCATTGTCCTGAAAGATCCTGCTGATCGACCCATGCCCCCCAACTTTGGAGATGAGCATCAGAGAAGAGAAACAAATCCGGACAATGGGGAGGAATCGGTAAACCCAACAACATGGGGGATACATTCAACTACTAATGCATATAGTGGAAAAGGGAAGAAGGAAAGCTAAAAGGAGAATCGAAAGGAACCCGAGCATGAGACCATGGGTCATGCAGTGTCTCCTGAAAAGATTGCAATGTGTCAGACCCAAAGGGAGAAGTGCTTCCATAGAAGCCACATCCCTCAATGAGGGGTCCTCACAAACTAAATAACTCATAAGAAGTATAAATTATAAAGAATTATAAAATTGCAATAGTTGATATATTGGAAATTTAAGCATGTGGTGAAAAACATCTGTATAAGATATTATGTGTTGAAGAAAACAAGATATTTAACCTAATTATTGATTAACTCGTAAGATGAACTACAGACAAACCAAAAATAACAACTGTGCAGGACAAAGTATATCACTAAGCACTAATTTAAAAACTTTAACCTAACAATAATACATACAATATTGGGAGAAGTTTGTGCGGACCCTGGCTCTAGGAGTCTACACAAACAAAGTTAATATGAAGAAGTAAAAAGATAAATAATAAAAATAATGAAACAGACTTTTATTGTATAACACCTTATCTTTCCAAAGTCAGTGAACTGTATTTCAAAATGCGTGGGCCCTCAAACTCGAGTTGAGGTTCAATAAAGGTCAGCTAAATTACCTGACAAAGTAAAACCAATAGTTTCTCAGTCGAGGACCATCACTTGAAGCCTGTGTAAATGTGCTGATAGGAAATGTAGCCTTCAAAGTGGTAGCTTAGAATATGGTATTCAAAATGAATAACCAAATATAACCAAAGAAATAAAGTAGAAAAAATTTGTAGAAATACAAAATAATTACACTTGAGAATAAGTCACAAATATCACTATTATATAATAAACAGTAAACTAATTGAGAGAAATTGATACGAAGATACAAAAAAACACTTGAACAGAGCAGAAACTAAATGTCAGAACACAATAATAAGCAAGATAGAATCAATTAAACCATGTGAATTGAGGGGTGTGTGTGTGTGTGTGTGTGTGTGTGTGAGTGAAAGGCTTGGGCATGCATAGAACTTTTTGCAAATAGAGGGCAGAACTGAATGAGAATAGTACTTATGTGAGCAGAAGTATGGTGCCTTGTTGGAAATAATATAGTATTAACTCTCTCAACACAGGCTGGGTAAATTTGACCTATCATGTGACTTCTTTGTACTCATTTAATGTCTTTACAGATTTAATACTTCTAACTTTCAATATAGCGCGTATATCTTCACAAAATTCGGCAGTCTTTTCATTAATATTACAAGTCTTTCACATACAAAAATCATATTTTTTAGTAATATATCTTTAATAAAATAAAATAAAGATCTGTCCAAGAATATATT
>NW_013666848.1:242005-245247 GCF_000517525.1 Limulus polyphemus | reverse complement strand
GATTATTTGTTTTGAATAGTCCATGTGCAAAGTAATTTTCATGTTAAAATTAAAAATACTTTTTCTCATTTCAAAAAATCTCAAATATCCTTTGTGTAATCCCTAAAACCTCCTAAATGCATTTCAAACATTTTTTCAGTAAAACTTCATAGTTTATCTGTTATTTTATCTACACTATTTCAAAATAGAATAGGTCAATTCAACTGACCTCATAACCACACACACACACACACAAAAAAAATCTAAATAAATCTAAATTACCCTTTTTTCTTTCTAGAATGACTTCAAATTGTAATATGAAACTACATTCGTTTATCCTAAGTAGCTCTAAGTTCATAACATTATACATCTATTTATAATTAAATTTTATTGTTTTATTGCCATTTGAACCATGTCTAACTACTATCTGCATCATTATAAGTTGTAAATCACTAGAAGAACATGCAACTCACATTACACTAATGAATTACATTACCCACGTGCTGCTCATGTGTGTGCCTCATGAAAATTTTTTATTATAATATTATTATTATTTATTTTACCTAATCTAATCTTAAGTAACCTAAAAGGATCCCTATTTTTACATTTTAGTTACTTTTATAATTATACATAAAGAATAAATAGGAAAAACAAGAAATAAAATACTTAACCAATCTTCTTTTTTCTTGCTGTCATTTTTTATTATAATATTATTATTATTTATTCTACCTAATCTAATCTTAAGTAACCTAAAAGGATCCCTATTTTTACATTTTAGTTACTTTTATAATTATACATAAAGAATAAATAGGAAAAACAAGAAATAAAATACTTAACCAATCTTCTTTTTTCTTGCTGTCGATTGTCGAAGAGAGTTAACCATAATTATTATATACTAATGGTAGTAATGCACTTAGTAATTTTTATTTAATCAAATAATGCACCAAACAATATAGATTAATAACATGCAAAAAGTAGACAAATCCCCTTGCCTCTCAAAATTTATCTGGCTTTCTAACTATGCGACAAGAGTCATTACGAATTCATCCAAGCTAGCTGTTAACTTTCTTACGGGAACAATGTTGGTACTCTGAGTGAAATTGGCATTTAACCATTCAGAACACAACGTTATACAATACATCATTTGATAGATGAAAACCAGGACTTTCTATTGGTTAAAGGTAATATATAATTAAATGTAAGAGAGAACTATTAATAAATCCTGAAAGAGAGGACATGACAGGTGGGTGAGGCAGGAGGGGTTTGATTTTCTATTCGATAGCTCTGTAACCAAACAAATTGAAGGCTATAAAAAAGTATACTTTGACTGAGTGATAACCATTTCGCAGCGAGTAATTTAAGTTAAATTTCTTACTTATTGGAGGGGTGGTGAATAAATTAGAGGAGACAAGATGGCTAGAGAAAATGTCACGTGTGTCACACTATGGGAAATTCAGGATTTTTTAAATATTGCCTTTTTGAATTAAGAACTCAAACTTGTATACTATTAAAATATATATTATTAGCTAGAATTTTATGCTATTCTAATTGGTGGAACTTAAACAAAAAGTTGTTTAATAAAATTTTGAATGCAATATGCTAAAATCTTGTGTCATGTACAGTAAAAGTTACCCATGGTGATAGGGTTAAATGTAAGAGAGAACTATTAACAAATTGTGAAAGAGACTATATGACAGGTGGGTGTGGCAAGAAGGGTCTGATTTTCTACTTGATGGCTTTGTAACCAAACAAAATTGAAAGCTATGAAAATTATGCTTTATCTGAGCGATATTGTAATAAGCAATTTAAGTTAAATATCTTACTTCTTGGAGGGGTGATAAATAAATTAGAGAAGAGAGGATGCCTAGAGAGAAAATGTCACATTTCTCAACCTAGGGGGAATTCAGGATCTTTTTTAATACTGTCTATAAAATTAAGAACATAAAACTTATATACTATTAAAATATAGATTATTAGCTATGATTTTATACCATACTAATTCGTATAACATGAACAAATAAAAAGTAGTTAAATTAAATTTTGAATGTAACACACTAAAATCCTCGTGATGTGCACAGTAAAGGATGCTCATGGCAATAAGGGTAATTGCTGCTGAAAAGTCACTAGACATTTTCTTCTTCAAAAAGCCAAAGAGACCACATTGTTAAGAGAGTGATGAGATCTCACCAAAAAATAAATAAATGAAACTAGACTAATTTGAAAAATGATTTGTGACAACCTTGTTCAGTTGCAACATTTTCAAGTCACTTTCTTCTCTGGTTAACTCTTTCAGCACGGGCTTGGTCCATGGGATCAACCTCGTAACCATTTTGTGCTTGTTATAGTTTTGATACTATAACTTTTAAATTAGTAAGCGAAAGTTAACGAAATTTGGCAAATTATCAGTAATTTAATTATCTAATTTTTTTTAAGTCTTAAGGTTTATAAAACAATGTTTTTCTCATGTCTATTTTTTTCTTTTCACATGTTGCCTATCTATCATGCAAAGTAATATTCATTTTAAGATTAAAAATACTTTGCATGTGAAATTTCAAAATTTTCTAATGCATAAAATCTTTATAATGTCGAGATAGTTATCAAACATTTTTAAAGAAAAACTTTATATTTTATCTGTTATTTTCAGTAATTAATCTTTGTACGGGTTCGGTAGATTTAACCACCATAAAAAATTAGGAAATAAATATAAATTGTGCCGCTTTCATTCTAGAATGAACACAAATTATAACACGAAAACATGACTGTTTGGACTAAATAGCTTAAATCTCATAACATTATATACATTTACATATATATTTATTATTTTTATTATATTCACCTTTCAGCTGCGCCTGGCTCACAATACAGAAGTTATAATGATGCAGTTCATGTTCACTCATATTACCATATAAAATAACATAAAATTGCCCCTGGTTCTGTGCAAAGTAATTTGTCTTGGCTGTGTTTTAGTTGACTAGTATTTTGTAAAATACAGTCACATTTCCATTATTATACATTATATACGTAGATAGATTATTGCTATTTTGAAATAAGTTCTTAAACATATTTTTCCTAAAACATAGAACAGTAAGTTAAGAAGTAAACCAAACAATTATATCTTCTGGTTACAATCTTTGAACTTGGTTGCTGCTTGACGTATGTTGCTAAGCCTTTAAAAATTTTGCACTTGGAGGATATGAAACAAAATATTTTTTTTAGGTTATATATATATATATATATATTTGAATAACTAAAAAAATCATAAA
>NW_013666848.1:236846-241471 GCF_000517525.1 Limulus polyphemus | reverse complement strand
ACTCTAAACCAACACCCCGGGGTGCCTAGATACCTCTTCTAAGTTTCACAACAGTTCCGGTCATGTGACTTCTTTGTTCAATACTATATATATATATATCCGTGTCAGTGTAAATTACTTGTACCTGATGATGACAAATCCTTGTCGAAACGTTGTACATTTGTTGTTATGTTAAACTTATATTAAAGTTTTTCTTCATTACCTATTCAAGCCATCTCCAGCCATTATTAGTAACTACAGAAGTAAAGCAAACAATTATCTCTTCTAGTTACGACCTTTGTATTCGATTGCTGCTTGATGTAGGTTGTTAAGCCTTTAAATATTTTGCACGTGAAGGATATGAAACAAATCTATTTTTTTAGGTTTTATATATATATTTGAATAACTACAAAATCATTAATTACTACATTAATACCATAGAATTCCACTATAATTTATCAAGCTTAATAACTAAAATGTATTTTAGTCTAACAAAATATGAAATTTTGAGCAGACTAAAGACACACCCTACCTTGTTGAAATATTGGTTCAAAAGAAAGAAATGGCACCAAGTCCATTAAAATGGCTGAGAAAGCCACTAGGAGGACATTCTGAGCTTTTGATTGGTTATTCATGTCATAGATAGAAGTAAGCATATATTAGGGAGCATTTCCTAAAATGGAAAGAGGTAGGCAGGGTGCCACTGTATTTGATTTATTACATGAGCAATATCTTAACAAATTGAAAAGATAAGAGGATCTTATTTTATATTCTAGCTTGTAAGTATCAGTAATTTGAGTTTCTAATTCGTTTGAAACTATAGACTTAGTATTTTGACTTCACAAACATCTAATTTGAACCAGTGCTGCATTCAACATATTACATGATACACAAAAATTTAGGTGTGTGTTTTTTTTAATATTTGCTTTTAAATTAAGAAATTTAGTAATATATAGTACTAAAATTTGAATTATAATCTACAGTTTGATACCAAACTTATTGACATACATTCATGAAATAGTGTTTCAATAAAAGTTTGAATGTGAGTCAACAAATGAGATGGCATGGCCTTTCATCTGTGACCCATCTCGAAAGTGTTAATCGATTGTTGCATTATTTTTTGACAGGTATTTCTTGCAGTGTTGAAGTTTTATTTTATATACCAGGAACTATTTTCTTCATGAAATGCCATGTATGGTACAATTAAATATTAGGGTTTGATACTGAATAAAAGTGTTATTAAAATAAAAACATATCATTTACCTATTTTCATTAGTGGATGTCTTTAGAGAAAGTTAAGACTTTTAGTTGTGGATTTAGTTAATATAATACGTTGTAATGACCAATGTTAATCAAATTCAATACTGAGTAGCAGTTTCTGCTCATCAAATCTACCAAACTATTCTCTCTTCTTTTTTTCAAGTAATTCAAGTTTTTCAGCTTAGCTGGTATGGCCCAGTGATTAGAGTCACTGGTTCAATTCCTATTGTAAACAACCATGCTTGTTCTTTCAGGCATGAGGTGTTATATTTTTTGTTCTCAAATTATAGCAAAACTTCTACAGCTATCTGACACAATCTCTAATTTTGAACTGCTGACAAGGGAAAGACCACTGGCTGGCAGCACCCATCACAAAATCTTTTACCAATGATTAATGGGATTAATTAAAACATTAAAATGCCACTACAGCTGAAAGGGTGAACAAGTTTGGTGGTATATGACATCATGAAAGAAGTCTGAAGAGACTTCCACTATAATGATATACAGTATTTTGTATTAATCAATGTTGACTATATAGTCCTAAAGCAACCTGAGTCCAATGAAGTTAATATATTCCGTAAATTATTAGCTCATTTGTAGTCCAGCAATTTCAAAGCCTATATCTTTGTTTCTAGTAATGTGATTGCTATGAAAATAAAAATAGTTAAAAACAAACATTTCAAAATTTTAACTTAAAATTAGATAGTTATAATTATTTACAATCATATTACAAAAAATATTATAGCATAGATAAACAGAATGTCTGTTTCCAAATTTTTGTTTAAAAAAGTTGTTACTCTTAAACTGTCATACCAGTAGTATTTTCATTTATTTTAGACATCAACAATACAAAAACATCTTTATCCTGAAAATTCCAGCTTCTAAGCAATAAAATGTTGATGCTATGACAAGTCTGTTATAAGAGCTGTGGGTGTCCTAAAGAATATTAACATTCATAAAAAGAAATCTTTCTATTCTAGACATGTTGTTACTGTCAAGAAAAAGCCACCTCACAAAAATGATTGGCTCATTGAAAAGAAAGTTAAGAGGTAATCTTATTGAAGATTACTGGATTATTCAGAGGATAGATGAGATAAGGATTAATTTCTTTGTGCTATATTTTGTAAAAAGGAACAGATGACTGAAGTTTAACATCTGAAACAAGCCAGGTGAGCTCCAGTTAAGATAGATTTACCTGTGGAATAAGTTCCTTTTCGGAGTAGTAAAGGATGGCACTTTACAAACATTTGAAAGGGGAATCAACAATATTACCAAAAAAAGGGTGGAATTTGTATGTTTTTTCTAAAAATTGAATGTCCAGGGAAATTCTTACAAGTTACAGATCAAGTATATTTTCCCTATGTTTTGTCATATTATAAAGTGATCTAAACATCCAAAGCGCTAAGCTAGTAGAGAACAACATAGTTACAAGCGTAAATGAAAGGCTACAAAAATTTTAATGTTATTGATGCTTATACTGCACTCTTTTCTTCACTCCATGGGCCTAAAGATACTGATATTGTGAAAACTGATAGGAACTGTAATACTAACACTAGTAACTGTGTAACTGCAGGACTGCCAACTTTTGGGAGTCTGTTTAAAAAATACTTTTGAAAAAAGTAACATTTTAGCATGCTCCCCCAGAAAATTTCTTATTCCATGACGAAAAATGATGCATTCCCTGTAATGCTGAATTTGACCTGCATTCAGTTGCTGGTTTGACCAAAACATATTTTTTATCAGATGCGTTTTACGCTCAGTATTTCAAATTCAATGCATGAATGTTTGGAAAGACAGGAATATATTATCTTGGGCTTTCGTAGGCCAGATTCCTATCTGTAGCTGAATTTACGATAGAATTTGAACAATGTATTATACGAATACAGGATTTGAGCTTTAACGACGCAATCTTATATATAACATAAATTAATTACAAAGAAAAGGTGGCTCTAAGTCTAACCTAAATTATATGCAAATTACGTCTACAATGTAACAGTAATAGTTTAACTTTTAAATTTAAATGTAAACACTGTAAATTAATGTAGCGTACGTTACTTACTGGTGGAGATATTCTTTGCCTTTTAAAAATGGATCCACTGCTTTTATTTTTTTATGACGATTGCTTTTATGAATTCTTCTACCCATCTCAATATTCGTATGACTATCAGCAGCGATATTAGATTATTTTAAAATGTACTCAGTATGTAGTACTAGCAATACTATTAACATTGTAGTAGCACGTTAGACATAACACGTCGCTGAAGTTGTCTACTTTTCTCGTAGATACATGGTGAAGTTGTCTTCACGTTCGGGGACCGCTGCATTCACGACAAATTCTTATTTTTCAACACTTGTAACTTTGGCACCAAATACTTATCCCAGAAACAGCTCGTGTAAAGTTTTCTTAAGGTGTATCTAAGTATGTCACACGAATTAGCAGTGGTAAGAAATAAAAAGAAGAGTCAAGTAGAACAACGATTTATGTTTCAACTATTTTAACTTTGCTCATACTTTCAAAGACATTTGTTTGCATATCACGCATTACTTAATTATCGTGGTAGTCTTCAGATTTTCCATAAAAAATCAAGCATATTTTATGTAAAATACTCGTGATTTCGAACTGAATAGTAAACATTTTACGAAGACAAAAGACACGCATAATTTTATTAATATATGTGTGATTATTTTACATGTAATAATTACTTTAAAACAGAATTTATTCAAACATTTTCAGTTATGCAGGGCCCCCTGTGGCACAGCGGTATGTCTATGGACTTATAACGCTAGAAACCGGGTTTCGATACCCGGGGTGGGCAGAGCACAGATAGCCCATTGTAAAGCATTGTGCTTAATTCCAAACAGACGAACAAACAGTTATCCAGGTGCATGTGTATTTTTCACATAACATCTGGGCAAGAGAATCGTTAAGTTGCTAGCGCTCTAGCTACCTATTGTTCTTTGTCACTCCTTTAAGATAATACCTAGTCTATCCATGGAATAAATAGTTGTAAAATTTCACCTTATGTATGAAAGAAGACAGTGGTTTTCACTAAAAGTAAGTCAGGCGATATCTTGCAGATACAACTTCTCTTATTTTTCAACAGAAATTATTAGTTATATGTGTGACACAAGTCATTTTAGAAAAGCATGACGTACGTTAATTGCGCCTGAAACTAGGTAATGTAATGTTACCTCTCCGTTCGTTCGTTAATTTTCCGTAAAAATTCTTTCCGAAGAAACTTTATCGAAAGAAGTCCTTTCTTAAATGAAACTGTTTTATTCTTTCTGAATATAACTTTGCGATACACTTAATTTCAACAGTCGCGCTATAACAAATGCTATAATTCTCAACGAATGTCTCACGTGCTCGACTCAACAATACTCAG
>NW_013666848.1:227745-235869 GCF_000517525.1 Limulus polyphemus | reverse complement strand
CCTAGTCTTTTTATATTTTTTACGAACTTACTTAGACTCAGAGAATTAATTATTACATTTTATAAATATTTTATCAAATATCCTGTTATTCTACAGAACTATTTTGTGACTCTCATAAGAAATTCGTTTTACCTGAAAATACCACACATTTTCTCTCTCCAAATTGTCTGCAGAAAAATAATATTGTTATGTCTCTGGTCGTTTGTTAATTTCCCGTAAAAATTCCTCCCGAGGAACTTCAGCGATACAAGTCCTTTCTTAAATAAAACTAGTTTATTCTTTCTCAATACAACTTTGCAATACACTTAATTTCCACAGTCACATTAACTTAAACACACGCTAGAATTCACAACGATTCACGCATGTTACTTGACTCGATTATCTGTCTGTAGTTATTCTCTATATCGTCACTTCTTGCCGGTCTTATATATACAAAATAGAGGGCGCCTAGCAAATACTGGATTATTCGTGATGTTCCTCGATCCTTCTAGAAACTCATCACGTGTTACCAGGGTCACGGAACTTCCGCTGTCGTAACAATATTGATAAAAATGAAGCATATCTCAAGTATGCCAATAATTTATGTTTCAATGTTTTAATATTTTGAACTATCTATTTTTTCTTAAACCTATTCCACAGATCATTTTCTTAAGACTGTTAAATAGGAATATTAATTTAAAAAAAAGAGTTTCTATACTATAATAGCGGCAGCACACGGTCCAGAAAGTTTTTAAAATTGCTTTGTTCTAGTTGCATGCAGTAATTAATGGCATCCGGGTTGAAAGAATTAACTGGCTAGGTTCACATTGTTTAAATGGAAAAGCTGACCTCAGTAAGAGAACCAAGGTCACAAGGTGATGCTTTCAACTGAACAAAGAAAGAAAGCTTACCTGTTCGATTAAGACACGCTTTCTTGAGCCAGTCTACAAGGATATTGTCGAATGAATACTTACATACAGATCATCGTGTTTAATCCTACTGTGATCAATCTTGAGAGAAAGAAAGCTACGAGACTATGCATAGCCTAAATGAAGAGACCGTCTTTTCGTATACGCAACTGTGTATGCTGCATTTTCTTTTGTTGTTGTTGTTGTTGCTTTTGAATAATAAAAATCATTTCCATTTTTACTTTTACGAACTTTATATAGTCTCATTATTTTACACACATGGGAAAGATTTTGTTAAATTATCCAATGCAGCAGTTCTGTCTATCTGATACTTGTCAGGAAGATAGCTTTTTACTTCAAAATACCAAAATTATTAAGTATATAAGGAAGAGGAATTTTCGTGTCATTCCATCAGGATTTATTGCAGAGTTTCTGAAGTGATAACATGCATTTTAACATTTGCTTGATCTCTCGAGTTGAAAAGAGTTTTGAAGAACAATTCTTACAAAAAGAATGAAATTTTCTTGATGTAGGAATACTCATGACCAAGAGGGTGAGTTTACTAGTTGAAAGATATGGCTATATAGGAGAGATGTTGAGTCTAGAAGAAGTCCTCACTTGAACTCAGGACTTTCTCTGATGCTGTGAAAGCCCATGACATTGGTAAGCCTGCAACCATTGACTCAGGGAGATTTATTCACATCTGATGCACCCAGACCTCTCAAGCAGTCAATACTCTTGAGGATCGATATTTGTGGAAGGAAACCATTGATGGTTTAAGTTCAGTGGAATGGCCCGGCACCTGGCAAGTTAGAGACTTTGTGGAGAAGTCTCTATTGTACTCTTGGGCTGTTACCATTTCGAGTACAGAAGCTACAGCTCTGGATGCCATTGGTGGATGATTTCTGCCGTTCAGAGTTCATTCTAGAAGATGGGGATATAGGCACCCATGAGTGAAGTCTTTGACTTATGAAATGAAGTAACTTTCAAAACAGAAAAGTTGCTCATGACATTGACAGCAGCTCGCAGCATGTGGGCCTGTGCAGGACTGTACAATGAGCCACCTCAAGGAGCTCGTTGCTCTGTATCCCTGTACCAGGAACTAACCACCTGCTGGAGTGTCATAATCTCTCTGAGTGGCTTCTGCCCAGAACTGAGGATATGGGCAGTATTTTTTCCTGGCATCCATTAGGATTATATGACAGAGAAAGGCTTTGACCTAGCAGACAGGTCCCTCAATGTTCAAGAAGATAGCAAGAGAGGGCCAAGATCAGTTCCTAAAATTTCTCAGGCCGGTCATTGCCTGGAATGGATGGACTCAAACCAATAGACAGGGAAAGAATCCTGCGACAGTGGCTGTTGTGGCAATTCCACCAGTGGATGGTTAGACCCAGGTATCTTCACCATGGCAGGCTAAACCCAGTTGAAATATTAAAAATCAGTGGTCTATTCCAGACAGAAATGCAATGCAACCATGCTACTCTCCAGTAAATGGGCAAGGCTATGTAGATATGCCCATGGTGTATGTGCCATTGCAAAAATACATGTAACCATTAAGTCTACTCACGGGATAAATGCTACAGCAAAGGCTGATGCTTCAACCTGGACATTATCCTGAATGGGAAGAGCAAAGTATCTGCTTCGCTTGTATACTAGTGGGACAGTGGTGCAGCACAGCAAAGATGAAAGACATCCATAAACCCACAACATTAACATTTTTGCGAGCTTAAAGGGAAGAAAGAGTACTGATACCAGCCATTAGATCAGCAGGTCCAGCATGGCCACTAAGAAGCAGTGGGTGCTTTGGAAAAATCTCAATGAAACTGATAGAACCCTAGTTTGGCTTGTCCACTGGCTAAGGGGAACACAGTGAACAGCTTGTATGAAAACATTTAGTAGTCATCCTAGTTCTTTCAGGACTGGGTGAAGCTTGTTAAGTGCTGATAAGGCTGTAAGGGTGAGAGGATAAGTTTGTGGTAGAAATAGGAGTGGACCTTGTGATCTTTAAAGCCCTTCGAGTTAGGCCACCACTATGGCCAAGGAAAACCGACTTTGTTCTGGCAATTGGCGATAGACTATACATTAGAGGAGAAGTGTTTTCTGGCTCATTACAAATGGTGTTGCCCACAAAATAAAAGTTGTCATTTCCAATCTCAGATCTGGAATTGGCATACTTGGGATGGACTGACTACAGAGTTTATCTATCAGTTTTGCCTGTGGAATGAGTGAGATGTTGTTTCATGGGAACGTCATCCAATGCTGTCCAGAATGAGCCCAGGAACAGTGGATTGCATGAGTGTATGAAGTGAATGGAATGATAGTATTTCCATCTACACACTGATGTGTCTGTGTCATGTAAAATGGTCATAAAAGCTGTAGTGTATGTATGATCCACGTGATGACAGCCCCTGTTTTGTTAGTTCACTGTATTTTCCTATAGATGTCTCTACGAATAAAGGATTTATATACAACAGTGACCAGCCTGAAAAGGAATTCATCCTGGTGCTGCTTTGTAATTATGGACAATCAGCTATTCAGTCGGATGTTGGAATGTTCATAGGCATGGTAAACAAAGTCGAGATAGCTGATACTAGTGGTAATGCTAGGGTTTTGTTCATCACACTGATAAGCTGATATCAGGCTACAGACACACATTAGGATGTTGGTTGATGATTGTGCTAACACCCAAGACCAAAATCAGCAAAAGCAACACAGTGACTTGTTGAGTGAATATGTTAATGTGTTTGCGGGACCAGATAGTTGTTTTAATCCAACAATGGTGACTGAACACCATATAGATAAAGTGGATGCATGTCCAATAAATCAAACACAAAAAAAAACTTTCTTGGAGCACTTGGAGGTTCCAAGTACAAACATGGAGTACATGCTACAAGAAAGTGCCACACAGCCTTCAGAAAGTGTTTGATTGTTTCCGATATTGATTGTCAGGAAGAAATAAGGTACAAAAGGTACGTATTTCAGATGGGTGAACGTGGTAACTACTGCTGATGTCTTTCCTTTACCACATACATATGAGTATCTAGATGCATTAAAAGACTCTCATTGGTTCAGTACCTTGTATCTGGCATCTAGATACTGGAACGAGAAATTGTGTATTTGAAATCCATATTATGTCATTCAGTCTGTGATGCATCGACTATTTTCAAGTGGTTAATGGAGTTTACACTCAAGGGACTGCAATGGGAGAGATACCTGGTGTACATCAATGATGTTTTGGTATTTGGCTGTACTTTCAAGTCTGCATCTGAGAATGATGGTATTCCAGTACATACAAAGGTGGCCTTAGAACTTAAAATAAGGAAATGTTTGCTCATGCAAACAAAAGTAGAACTTCTTAGTCACATTGTATGGAGAGATGGAAACTTGACAGACCTGTCTAAGATAGCTAGCTGTGGTGAAATATTGGCTTCAATATGTGATGGACTGAAAAGTCCACAGTTTCCTTGATCTTGCACCAACTGCTAATGATTTGTGACCAACTCTTTGAAGATGATAGTACCAGTGTCAGCTCTTACAAAATAGAAAGTGCACTTTAGATTGAGCAAAAAATATGAACAGGCATTAGTAGATGCTCTAATGCTGGCCTTTCCCTGTCAGGATTCTAAGTTTTTCCTAGATGTCAATCCTAGCAACAACGGAGCTATAGTAGTTACTGCAGTCCCAGTATAGAGTAGTATGTGTAATTTTATATTATAATCATATTCTCATGGCCCAAATATGCAGATACTGTACAACAAAAAAGAGCCGTTTGCTGAAGTTGCCTTTGTGAAATGCTACAGTTACTACTAATATCGTAGGAAATTCACTACTAGGTTGGTTCACGTTTCGCTGAAGTTGTTAATAAATTTTAAAAATCAAGAAGGGGTGACAGCACATTGGAAAACAATGTTACAAGAATGTGACTGTTATGGTTAATTGCCTGCACCTGCAACATGAAAATGCAGGTAGACTATCTCACTGTACAGTAAGACACTGTCCATTCATGAAATGTTCTGATCCTGGACACCATATGGGAATTGAAATGATGACCATTTCAGTCACAGTAAAAGCTGATCGTGAAGTAGATGATCCCACTGAAGGATGGATGTTGAAATTAACCATTTAGGAGCTATGGCACGAGTAACTGAAGGACCCTACCTAGCATGGGCTCTTCTCTGCATCAAGCCCTAGCCAGCACTAGAATAGATGTACATAACCTGTGGCACCTGTAAAGCATTTACAAGTGCAATATGTTATTTTCAGTCCACGAGGCGTGGTTTTCTGACAATGGATAATTGTTGGGTCTACTATAATATCCTGATATCACTTGTCTACTCCTGGGGACTGCAAGAAATCATTGCTATGTACTTATTGTCATCAACTATTTCATGAACAGGGTAAAAGTTGTCTGTTGGTCGATATGTCAAAACAGACTTTTACAGATGTGTTAACCAAGAAATATATAGCTTGACTTGAAGCACTGGAAAACATCCACAGGAATCAGAGAGCTAGCATTAATAGTCAAATGTTTGATGAGTCATGTAACGTGTTAGGTGTGGTGAAGATTCGTACTTCATTTCATCACTCTTAATCTGGTGCTTTAATTACAGAATTGAGCAATACAGACTACCAAGTGGATACTGTGAAAAAATTTTAATCACAACAAAACCAGTTTGGATGACCACTTGCTATATGTTATATGGAGCAATAAACATAGAGCAACAAGTTGTTTGTCAAATCTGTTCATGTTCAAGTGAGAAGTTTTACTCCTGGTGGATGTGATGTATAGTCCTTCACCATGAGGAGAAGTCCTGCAGTGTCCCCAAGTGTGTATAGAGTGTCTAAGATGAATGATGATTGACACATCTGAATTCACTTGACAACAACTTGGAAAGGAAGTACGACAACAGAAGAAGTGCTATGATCAGCTACTGTAAGAATGAATATTTTATTATGGCAACTGTGTGCAGTTCTTGTTAGTGCCAACTGCATGAAAACAACTTGGATCTAGTTGGATTGGTTTGTGCATGATTCTCTGATAAGTTGAATGAGGAATGCAAAAATGTGTGTTATATGCCAATAAGCTGCATTCATTCATCACAGATGAGTCCTTTGTACACTGGCTCGATCAAGGCTCTGAAGCTGAAAATGATGAGCTGGAGGAAGACGAGGACACCATTTCATCTTATACCCACATGAAAAGATAGAGGAAACTGCAGAAACATATCTGCATGTGTACATACTTTGTTCTCAACTAAACATACTCAGATTTATATATAATATATGACATTAATACACTTTTATTTTCATAAAAGTTCATAATCCAGTGTTACTTGAAAAATCGGACATTTCTTTCGTGTCTGGTTGGTTTGATATTAATGACAATTCTACTGAATAAATTTTAATGAATATTTTGATATTTAAGTTTATTAACTTACATAATAGTTTTAAGTGTACTTTATAATACATTTAGGCATTCTTGTTTCATAACCAAGAATTTTAAATTGAAGTTTGAAATGCTTTTTTCTTTTTCTTTTGTACTTTCATAATTCTTGAGATAGAACAGTATATTCTTTGCCAAGACAAAATACTTATAGTAGAAAGGAATAAATGGCTACTGAAGTAAAGGTAAAGTCTGAAGGCTTGCCTTGGGTTAGAAAAAGTACTATCCTGGATATTCAATGCTCTGGTTATCAAACTAGAGAATTAAAGCTTAAATTATCCTGAACTGATGACCAGGCTGACTTTCCTGGCATCTCTTAAAAGCAGAAATTATCATTTTATCGTGAAAGCTTTGAATTTTGTTATCCTGAGATCTCTTGAAGTGATCTTTACAAAGATCCCAGGTTTTCACAATCTGTTTGGAGCAGCAGAGGAAGTATCTCAAAACTGAGCTAAGCAGCTTCATGTCATGCTCACTATGGTGATATGTAATTCTGCTGATTAGGAGCATAGTCACACATTCCTATGAATATTAAAGGTTTTAGGTTCCGAGATGAACCAATGCTTTTAATAATGTATGTGCCTCAGCTGTGAGCTGGCCAAGAAATCAACAACTGGCCCCTATATTTGGTACCACAGCTCATTGGTTGTGGTATAATGCAGATTAATCTGCTGACTTTCAAAAGTACTTTTAAAGCAGATATGGGCCAATTCTGAAGCCAATTCATGCAATAAGCTGCCTAGAACCATGGTCCTAGAGAAATTCAGTTCAGCATCTGATAACAAGTTCAGGTAGTCCAGTGATTTATTCTAATGAACATTGAATGAGCAAAATTGGTGACTCTGATGCAGTCACAGCTGAGGTGCATTGAACATTCGACCTAACAAAAAACATGAGCTAAATTCGATATTTAAAAGTGTCATTTGCAGGAGGACCATTATCGTACAAAGATAAATGGCATCACTTGCAAAGTAAGGCATATCTTGAAAAGACAATTGTAAATCACGAGTATATATTTGTTGACAAGTTTATTGTGGTTTTGCCAATCGAGTCAGCATTTAGAATCATATAAATATTAGGAGAATATTATCTCTGATTTAAAAATTTCCTGGCATAATTTGTTATAAGTAGTCCCTTCAAATAAGTTGTAGCTACGGTGGCTTAGCCTATGCCTAATTATGATTTAAAAAAAGTAACAATTTTGTAAGGTTTATTATCAACCCAAGCTCTGCAAGCATTGAAGTTTAGTAGAATCGCTTATCAGTAGTTGGACAAGGTGTCTCAGAGGATATTATTAGGACATTAACACTGCTGTCACAGGAAGCTCCCTACAGACAGTTCTCTGAAAAAAAGAGATGAAGCATCCGCTATAATTACAGACTGGTTGTTTATTGGATTAGAAATGTCCAAGTTCTGTTATCCATCAGGAAGGCAGCAGTATTCTTACCAGCCAGCTGCTTGTCCACAGCAGGAGGGTCAGCTACAAATATTAACTACTGGTTCTCGACGCATTAAACTAGTGGAATCCAGATCAGTAAAACTGGAGTACAACAGTTCCTTGTTTCACCATCTATTCATTTCTGTCAGGAGCTAGCTCAAATTGTGCTCTATTTGCTTCCCAGGGTGCCTTTCCATCGAATTCCTGTGGCTTCCTTCGTATTAGTTCACCCCTATTGCTGACACTCGTGTCTGGAATGTGACTTCTAGCAGGCTTCCCGTTGTCTCAGACTGATTAGGTCGATGGCTAATATATCCTCCTTGTGTAAAAGACAGTAAATCATTCATTAATGTATT
>NW_013666848.1:224957-227398 GCF_000517525.1 Limulus polyphemus | reverse complement strand
ATTACGTGTTACCAGCGTCATGTGACTTCCGCTGTCATAACAATATGTATATTTCTATATGTATGTGTTTTATGTCACATATGTAGTTGTTTATGTAGGAGTTGTCCGATAACTGTGTTGTCTTGTATATATACGTTCATTTATACACAAGAAAACACAATCACCACACAACACATAGAGTTAATTACCTGAAATCTTTAGTTTTCATCACATAAGGAGATAATATGGCTTACCTGGCGTTTTCATTGATGCTGATGTGGAATATGTTCAATTTGGCAAAACTGAGATATTTATAAACTGATAAAGTTATCTAAATGACTGAAGCTAATGATTATTGGCTTTATCATATTAAAAGAAAAGGTGGTTTACCCTGTGTTTCCATTAATTTCAACTTGATGAAGTTAAGTTTTTAAAAATGAAATATTCATATGTTTGTGGACTTTAACGGCTGTCTACCGTATGGTTTAGAGCAAAGCCTTCGCTTGCTTGTTTGAAGTTAAGCACAAAGCTACACAATGGGCTATCTGTGCTCTGCCCACCACGGTATCGAAACCCTGTTTCTAGCGTTGTAAGTCCGCAGACATGCCGCTGTGCTACTGGGGCAGAGCAAAGCCAAATTGTGTCAGGGAATCAAACTCCAGATTTTAGCATTGTAAGTCTGTAAGCTTACCAGTGCCCTACCTGGAAACACTTTTTACAGGAGCAAGTTAGTGTTGGAATATCAGCTTTGTATTAAGTGCTCACCAGATCCAGAAGGCAATGGTTAGTGCTTGTTAAGTCACAGATAAAGTTTCAGTTAATTACATAGAGATAGTGTACTAGCAGTTACCTCTTATTGGAAGTGGAACTGAAAAAAGCTGACAATGATGGAAGATTTTTTCACACACAGGTGGCATGTTATTTTGTAGGAATTTCTGTTGCTCAGCAACAACTCAGTAAAGAAGCTCGTGGTGATATTAATATGTTAGTCCCTTATGAAGCCTGAATTGAACTGGCATATTAACATTTTCTTGGAGTTCTTTCTTACAGCATAACTTATATTCATATACTGCTTGGAAGAAATAGCACTTACTCCATTTCATATTCTATTCTAAAATATTTCTAGGATTCTAGAAAGATTCTACTTTGACTAGGCAGATTATGACATTGAAATTGTGAGCTTTCAGAGACAAAGTGTACATGACATTTTCAATTCTGATTCAATTGTTATATTAAGTCAATTTTTTAATTACTCGTGCAACCTTGCTTATAAACTGAGATAACAAAATTCCTTGCTTCATCACAACAATGAGAAAATAAACAAGTTGGTTTTTCAGATGGAGAGTACACAATTTTAATAGATTCCCTATCAAACCATCTTTGGTCAAGTGTGGCCTAGTGATTAGTATGCTCAAACTATGAAACTGAATGAATCATGTTTTGAAGCCCATTGCCACCAAATATGGCTTTTTTACTTTGGGATTCTGGGTATGCTGTAAGAGTAAAGGTTAAATCCCAACATTTGATGAGACAAAATTAGCCCAAAATTTGTGATTGATGGACTATAGCTGCCTATCCTCTTGTCTATCGACTCAAAATTAGGGACTGCTGTGTACCGAGAGTCCTTGTGTAACTTTGCATGAAATTATAAAACAAGCATTGAGCTAGCTGATCACCAATAAACAGACAGAGAAGGGCCTGCTATAACTAAAGTCTCTCTCTCTCTCTCTGTCATTGTCCAAGACAATGATTGAGGTATTTTCTATCACTACTAAGCCATGGGAGCCAGCATCCAGCCTATCTATTGGGTAAGCAGCACTACCTTTACAACCATAAAACAGGATAGAATGACGAGATAGAGAGAAAAGCTACCCATTGAAGGATGCCATATAACAAAAATAATGTGTACATACACCTTCCCTGGGATCACAAGATCTTGAGACAGAGATAAAGTATATGAAGACTAATTTGTATAAGGGAGCCAAGAAAAGAACCAAACATTAGTCAAGGATTCAGTTAAGTCTTCTATGCCTGTCAAACTGACAGCAAGTAGCAATTCTAAACCAGTATCAACCAGCCAGCAGCTGGTAAGAATTTCAAATTTAGTACAAGCAAGTGTTTTTGCAACCTTAGCAATCGATAAGATGAAGTGATATATTAAGGCTTTTGAATGGATGAAAGCTGGGGCCCTTTTCCAAAAAAGAGGTATATTCAAGAGAAGAGAAATGGACCCAAACTCCATTATACAATAAGAAATGAAAAAGTTGAATGAGTGATCATTAAAACCTGGAGAACGTTCAGCAGGATTATGGATTATGAAATATGTCTACTGATGGATAAAAATTCTCAGATGATATGAAAGATTTACTTTCTTCTTTATATAGCATTGTATTTGATGTAAGTTATTTATGGAACGAAAATTTAACACCAATCGGTTGTGCTCTGTTTACCCATATATAACT
>NW_013666848.1:223639-224769 GCF_000517525.1 Limulus polyphemus | reverse complement strand
CTGTTTACCCATATATAACTATAAACGTCAAAAGTTTGATGACAAAGGTGCTGATGTTTTATTTAGAACTTCAAGGTTAAAACTATTGTTACGTATCTGCTTGTTTGTTAATTTCCTGTAGAAATTTTTTCCGAGAAACTTCAGCAATACAAGTACTTTCTTGATTAAAACTAGTTTATTCTTTACAACTTTTTGTAATACACAGAATTTCAACAGTCATTTTAAACTTAACAACCTTTATAACACACGCTATAAATCACAGTGATTTACCCATTTTACTTATGGTGCCAACTGTTCGCTTGACTCAATTATCTATCTCTTCCCCGGCTGGTTTTTCTCGCCAGGCTTATATACTAATTAGAGAGCGTCTCGAATGCACTCGGGCCTTCGTGATCACTCGAGAAATTTCAGTGCGCATGCTCCCAGAATCATGCTTTCAGTACTCTTTCCATCAGCCTTTCAAATGTTGCTGGAGCATTGTTAAGCCCGAATGGCATCACACAGTATTGCCAGAGATCTTGGCCATAACTAAATGTAGTCTCAGGTTTATCTGCTTCAGTCATTTTCACTTGATGGCAACCCGACTTTAAGTCCGGAGTTGAAAACCACCTGGCTCCACTTAGGGCATCAAGAGTATCATCAATTCTTGGCAGTGGGTATGAGTACTTTTTGGTCATACTGTTAAGAGTCCTGAAGTCCACACAGCAACATTGGGTCCCATCCTTCTTCTGGACTAACACAATGGAGCTCACTCGGGACTATCTGATTTCTCGACCATCCCTTCTTTAATTAGGCCATCCATGATCTTCTCCATCTCTTGTCGCTTTGCCGGAGCTATTCTCCTCGGAGGGATCTTTATTGCTTGTGTTTATTCTGTGCTTCAAAAGGTCTGTGCAGCTGAGGTCATGATCTCCTTTTGAAAAAACGTCTGCATAATTCGCCAAACTTCCCTAACCTGAAATGCATGTGATGATGACAAATGGACTATGCTCTTCTTATAGAGGTCAGTTAAATGTTCTGTGAGAGGATGTCCTTTCTTTATGGTTGTATTACTTGCCTTAACATTGACTGGCTCTACCTAATGGCACACACCCAACAATGCCCCTTCCTTAAGTGTCTGCTTACATTTA
>NW_013666848.1:221397-223031 GCF_000517525.1 Limulus polyphemus | reverse complement strand
GTCTGCCGGCCTGGATGGGTCTTCCACTGCTTCCACAAGCATCGGGCTTCATTGGGGATGTTCTTTTATTCTACCCGAAATTATCTTCTCTGACATATCTTAAGGGCTGTGACATGCAAATCAACAGAAGCAGCAACACTTACCGGAATTTGGTCTTTGTTGTTCCCAAACGTCATTTTATCAAAATTAACAACACACTTCCTCAGTAGTAAGTAGTCCAACCCTAATATGCATTGGTCTTCAATGTCAGCCAAGTATACCTTGTGTCTGTCCTTCATGCTCATGAGCTCAATAGTTACCCACACTGGTCCCCACAACCTTGCATAATGTCCTGTCACACCACAGAGTTTCTATATGGCTTCTGGTACTCCTTTGTGATCTAGCACCTTGATACTCACAAGGGTTTGTGGAGATGCATAATCTATGACAAAGTTGCACTTTTGACCATCCAGCTTTCCTGTCACGTAGATGCTATGGGTGGTTGCCTTTTTACACTTAGCTGTTGGGACTTTCATGATGGGGGTTGATGTACGTCCCTCAACACCAACCACTACTGGTTTCCTCGAGGCTGACTTATTGGTAGTACTCCTCTTACACTGGCTCCTCATATGTTTTTGCTCTTCACAGTTCCAACAACCTTTCTGGGTAGCAGCCTTTCCTGCCATGGCATCTTCCCCATGTTAATGTTGCCGGCATTGAGCTCTCTTGTGCCCAAGTTTGTACCAACCTTGGTACCTCTGTGCTGGACCTAACATTGGATTCGAATTCAAGTGCTCTGGCCATTGCATCCTGCATAGTAGAGGGTTGTGCTTGCTTTACTTGTATCTTCAGTTGTGGACTGTCCAAGGCATCTACAAACTGATCCCTCAGCAACAGCTTGAGGACATTGGGTGGTGCAGTTGGGTAGGCCTTGTGTGCCATACTTTCCAAATTCTGCGCCAGCTCTTGCATGGACTATAGTCCTAAACCTATCCCTGTAGACTTTGGACTGATTTTGAGTTCCATACCTGAGTTCTAGAGCAGCTACCAGTGCTCTATAGCTGTGCCTGTCATCTGCTGACAACTGTCCAAGTATTTCCAGTGGTTGTCCCTTCAGGCTTGTTGCGAGGCACACTGCTTTCTGCAGCTCTGTCCATCCATTCATTTCTGCCAGGAGCTCAAATTGTGCTCTATATGCTTCCCAGGGTGTCTTCCCATCGAATTCCTGTGGCTTCCTTCGTACTAGATCATCCCTATTGCTGACACTCATGTCTGGAATGTGACTTCTGGCAGGACTGAAGATGTCTGCATTGGGGTTTAGCTGCGGGGTCCTGTTGTCTGGGGCTGATTAGGCCCATGGCTTGTATATCCTCCTTGTGTAAAAAACAGTAAATCGTCCTTTAATGTATTTAATTCACTTTGAAATTTACTAATCTTTTCCATTTGTGTATGCGGGCTTTCTCTCAACTGTTGGATACTTTCTTCTTGTTTATTTTCTTTCTCCTCCAACCACTGCTGAAGTCTCTCTTCTTGTTCATTTTCTTTCTCCTCCAACCACTGCTGTTGTCTCTCTTCTTGTTTATTTTCTCTTTCCTCCAACAACTGCCTTAATCTCTCTTCTTGTTTATTTCTCTTTCTTCTTGTTTCTTTTCTCA
>NW_013666848.1:210103-220817 GCF_000517525.1 Limulus polyphemus | reverse complement strand
GGTTTTTCTCGCCAGGCTTATATACTAAAAAGAGAGCATCTCGAATGCACTCGGGCCTTCATGATCATTCGAGAAATGTCAGCGCGCATGCTTCCAGCGTCACGCGACTTCCGCTGGCGTAATCCTATGTATACATATATATGTGTGTGTAGAGTGTAAAAATGGAAATGATTGAAATCTAAAGTATTTTTCTATAATTTGTGAATTTTTAGCATTGTGTATTTTTCTTGCCCCATACTTATAAGATTCTTTGGTAAAAGAGTAATCCAAGAGTTGGCGAGGAAGGTTGTTAGCTAGCTGCCCTCTCTCTTGTCTATTACTATTAATTTAAGGACGGCTAGCACAAATAGATCTCAAGTGGTTTTGTGTGAAATTTAAATTAAACAACTAAACATTGAAGTTACAAGTGGTATGTTGTATAATGAATCACGATACTGATTTGTAAGGATGGCACAGGAACTTGTTGAAAACTTTAATAGAACATTCGGTCAAAAACCACCTTAAAAAGCAGAGTTATTCTTGAAACAACACTCAGAACCTTTCTTTTCAATAGTTAAGACTACCGAATCATTGATAATGGGCAAAATAAGTGATTTCAAGATTGTTAGACAAAATCAAAATTTGCCCATTTGTTCGTATTATTATTAATTTTTTTGTTTCACAAGCCTAGAACAAAATCTGCTGAGTATTGTGCACCAAAACCTAGACAGGTATACTGTATGAAAAGCTGCAAATGTCCATGATTTATTTTATAAGTTTATTAATTTTCATTGAGAATTTATTCGTGTGGTTATAAATACATGATACATGAGATGTTGTTATAAGCGTTTGCCTTTGTACTCAACACATGTTAAACGTGTGTTTACATGAAACCTCGGGCACACAACCACCTTTAAAAGACACAAAGCTTTACTAAAGTAATGTTTTAGTCTTATTTGTTTTATTTGAAAAGACTGCTTAATTTTCTACTGGTAAAATGTTATATGTGCTTAGTGAGGGTTGTGTCTTAGTCTGAGAATGTATTTGCCCATTGCTGTGCATTAACAAACCAACATACAAGATAATTAAAAATTTAAAATATACAAATAGGGATTGCAAAAAAGTAAGCAAACAAGACTAGAAGATCTATTACTAAAAGTTTGCTCCAACTAAAAAAATCTTATTATGACTGCACTATAAAATTATTGCCGGTGACATCTAATGTAATGTGGGATCGCACTGGAATTTTGCAAAAAAAAAAAAAAAGAGAGAGAGAGAGAGAGAACTTTTATACTTAATTCAGTCCCGTGCAAACGTTTCTAAGCCTTTCACTTTCTGCCATACAAAAATCCGGTGTTTTTCTAGCATTGATGTTAGTTGGAACTACAACTCTTGCATTTTCTAGTGCATTAATTGGAAATTGTCATGTGAACGGTTTCCGATTTTGCTATTGCATATCTAATAGTCTAAAACATAATAAAGCACTGTGGTATTGCAGGGATAAACTTAACCCAGAGTTAAATTATATCACTGTATGGGAGATTCACATACCTTGTATGTTGAAGGACGTATGTGTTGTATTGATATAAGTGGAATGAAAAATGCAAGACTCGTGTCAATATAAATAAGAAAAAAAATTATTCTCTGAAAAAAAGCAGACGGACTATCTGTTGGCTGATCAGTCTAGTTTGAAGAATTATCGTGCTGGTAGATTATAGATAAATTCATAAAGCCCATTTAAAGAAAAAATAAATAAAGCCAAAAACAGAGTACCAATAATCTCAATTTCAAATATTAAAGAAAAGGAAAAGTGCATATATGATGAGCAGAAGAGACATTATAACAAATTTAAAATGTGGATAAGACTTCATCACCAAACTCTTACTCTTATAAATCAAAATCTATTCTGACTGGAAATGCCAAAACAGCTTGCTAATTCCACATTCTGTAGCTGACTAATGATAAAATTGGATAACAATTATCTATTGTAAGTATCTTTGGTCCACGTGACAACCACAAAGTGGTCGCAAGGTGATGTAGGATACATTACCACTATCCCGTGAAACAGCAGTTAGCTTTCTAGACCGAGTCTTGCTACAGAAAGTAACACCTACATTTGAATTGACACATGAGCTCTACCACATTTAACATGTTCTGTATGAGAACTTTAAAAATGTTTTAAATAATATTGGAAATATATACTACAGGAAAATGAGATATCTGGTATTTTCATGCCACACCCCTTCCCCCCCTCATCTTAGGGTTGTTTTTAAACTAACTTTAACTTAAATTTAATGCCAATATAAGATCTACAGTGCAATTTATCAAAAGTGTAACCCTCAGTTTCTTTTAGCGTAAAGCCATATTAAGCCATCTGCTGTGTTCCCTATGGGGAATCAAATCCCGAATTTCAGTTTTGTAAATCTGTAAACTTACTTATGTTCCATCGAGGGACACCTTTAGTTAGATACCCACACAAAGACGACAGAATGGTACAGGATGCAGAATAGGCATTAAATGTGCCACATGAGTAGTTATAACTCACTATAGAGACGGAAGTAAGAAAATGACGTCATATGTAATTGACATGCATATGTAAATTACATGCAAATTAATATGCATATTTCAATAATTGTTTTCTAATGAGTATTTTATTATTTAAAAGTTCATTAATTAGATGATTAATATGTAAATGACATGGAAACTGAAATTGGTTAATATGCATAGCTAATTAATTGATTAGATAATTAATATGTAAAGTATATATAAATTGAAATTAATGAATATGCATATAGTAATTAATATTTATGTGTTAATATGTAATTCATTTTTAGGAATTAAAGGTTAATTAATTAGATTAATAATATGCAGGTAATAATCACAGTTAATATCAAATATTTTTAATAATTAATATGCAAGTCTTTGACATGAGGTCTCCCTTGGTAGGACAGTGGTAAGTTTACAGACTTACAGACTTGCTAAAATCCTGAGTTTGATTATCTGCTTTGGATACAGTAGATAGCCCATTGTGGCTTTGCTCTAAAATAACCAACCAGCTTGACATCAGTGGATGTTTTTAAAAAATTAGACTGTTGATAGGTGGCATCATATGATCACGTCATCAGTGTCAGAGGGCACATTGCTAGTAGAAGGTGACATCATCACGAGAGAGCGCATTGCAAACATTGATTTTTGTATATTATTTCGCTAGATTTATAGTTTTTGTTTTTATAATTAATCTTTAAGCATTTTCTGTTTGAATATATCAACATACGATGATTTTACTAGATTATAATTTGACTCTATAACAAATATAGGATTCAAACATGTTGCATATTTTACATTTTCATATATTTTTAACATATGGTTGTTTTACCCATTTGCTTCTGCATGAATTTATGAACTTTAATTATTTTAAATTGTATGCTTTTAACAGCCTTTCTACACTGGATTAATGGTCATAGACAAAATCTATAGGGAGCTGTACTTCTCACCTAAACATCAGGAGATTTAAAGACTAAACAGTGGATTTTTGCTCACTTAAATGGTACACCATTATGACATAGAGGAGGTACTCATTTCAGTTAGTTTGGCTATGGTTAATAAACATAGTAAGCATATATTTTGTAGATTGAGTTGCAATTTTAGCCAAATCATCATATAGAGCATGGTACAATTAAGTGCATGTTTCACCAAACCTACAGTCAACACAACTTTTCAAATAAGTGGCCATTGAAGTTAGCTTCTTAGTCTGTTGATTTCTCTGAGAATGTTAAAACATCACTATATTGCTCTGCTAACACACCACAACAGTTTTTACGCATGTGTCGACCAATGAATAAATTTAACTCTACTTGATGAAGCTATGAATAATAATCAACACATACCAGTTACCTTTCTTAGTTTTGGAATACGAGTAAGTATACCCTTGTCAACTATCTGCAGAAAAGAGACCAACACTCTGTTGGAGTTTATTCTTGGCATAATCAATATTTCTATGACCAGCACATACAGTGCAGTGTTTACTCTATTGCTGAAATATTTATATGAATGTGGTCAAAATAACTCTTTAAACATATTGGTGATATTTCATGACATCCTTTAGTGCCATTCATCCTTCTGTTTAAGAATTCTGATGACCATCCTACCTTAAAGTTCTGGGACCATTGGTAGAATCATATACTGGATACCATGACTTTGTGGTTCATAACAATGATTCAACACAATATCTAGAAATTGTAACTGACTATATAAGTGTCAGTACTGCATTCAATAATTTGTGATGGGCACTTATTATCTTGCTACAGGGCAAATAGTCGCCAAACTATGTCTCAAACCTTCATTTGCTTTTCTCAAAGCTCCTAACAGATAATTTGTGGTGTCCATTCAAATGCAGTATTGTCACTGCTGCTGCAATATCATTCATTGCTGTACAATGTCTGAGATTTGAACATTCAATGAATGGACATAATTTCATGGTTTTACTAGATAATATACTGATATTTCCATGCTTCTGAGTAGAGTTATGTTGAATGACTACATTGTAATCTTGTAGCACGGTTATCCAAAATGCAGTAAATCTCTCAGAGCTTTTAAAAGATATCTGCTATTTCCTTGATGCATAGTCCACTCAAATGGTGAACTATGCCTTACAAGTAATAACAGTAAGTTAGACAAATACAACAATTTCAAGCAGTTCCTTCTTTGACATAAAGTATTGGCATTCAGAAGCATGCATAGTATGACCATTAATATGTGATTACTCACTCCATGCTAACTTGCAACAAAATTATAGCAATTCTACTATCACTGTCATATGTATTCAGGATAAATGGGCAGTTTTAATAAGAATAAGCCAGAATTGTGCTTCAACTAAAGCATACATTAAAGACTAGAATACATAGACATTCCTGCATTTACACAAAATATGCATGTACCAGAGAGTGTTACTGATATCTTAGGGAAATTGGTCACATTAATACAAAATTAATTGTCACCATTAATACAAAACAAAACCTAAAAAACTGATCCCTTCTCATTCCTATGTTTAGGAGGGAACAGTCGTTGATCACTTAATCTTCAAAAGTCCAGTGTGTTATCTACCTCTGCTTACTATGTGACCAAGAAACATTTTCTGCATATGAATATGCACTTTCCAGTGATTCAATTTGAAGCTTAAATAATTGATGTAGTGGAATACCATTCACACATTTGCTGCAGCTGCCTGAAACGTACAACTATATAAATGAAACATATCTCCCATTACAATAACATTCTGAAAAACACCAGCATAAGATTAGCATACCTCCAGCATATCTGGGGTATGAATAAAGGACACAACATCCATTCAATCGTCAAGATCTACAAAGCATACATCAGATCCTTATATGAATACGGATATCCTGTCACCTGCAACATACTGGACAAAATATGAAACAAGATTCAACAACAACAACTCACTCTCTTCCCAAATACACTTCACTAGCATATGTTAACAATATCACTGACGTACCTCTCGTTTATAATTTGTATTCATAAATTTTGTCAAAATTTTTTACAATAAATTTCTCAAGGACAAAAGCCAAACCAGGACTTTCCAAATACTTGCAGCCACACCATCTACCTAGCAAATATACATCTCACTGCTGAATCACATAAAGCAACAAATATAACCATTATATGTATTAACAAACCCCTTCTTTTTCAGCCTCACATCCTGGCACAAGTCAGGTATATTATTCGGTGCCTGGCTCATGAAAGCATGTTTTCTCTGAGTACTCCAGTTTTCCCCTGCATCAAAAAGATCTTGGGCATTGGATAAATATATCCCAGCCACCCTGAAAAGGACCATCTACCAGTAAGCCCTTATGACTATTTTTTTTATCTTTATTCCTTTAAAATCCATGTTAATATCTTCAGTTTGTCTTTTGTGTTTAAATAATTTCATCAAGAAGAGCTACAGCTTGTGTACTTGGTCCAGCCTTTCTCCATTATCACTGTCACTCCTGACTGACGTCATTCCCACATGGTGTCAACAACTGCATGTTCCCCAAATCGGACTGGCAATGGCTTCTTCTCTGCTTTCCCCATATGGTTGAGACTGCACCCACCACAGCTCAACTCACATCAATCAACACATTTCACCAAACCCTTTAAGCCCAGAGGCTAGCCCATTCTATCTTTGATAGTAATATAAACTTTCTCATGCAGGGTGAAGAGATACCAAAGTTTCTCAACATCCCAATTCATCTTTCATACCCCAGGGAGCCTGAAAGTTTTAAAACCTAAATTTAAAAAAAATTGATTTGGTTTGGCGCAGACCTATCAGTATCAATTACATCAGCCTCTAGAATGTGACAGACCAAATGATATGATGTAAAACTAATACAGCCCTTCCTTAGTTACTGCTGAAAGTAATATTAGGTCTGCTTCTATCACCAAGTTTCAGTTGTCAGAAGCCAAATATAGTGTTCCAGATGATGGGTCACTTCCAATACATTCATATGTGCACAGTAAAGGAAATACACCATTGTTCATTACCTTGTTTAGCTGTCTAAATTTTACACAAAACAATACTTTCTTTCTTTTTGAAGAATAAGCACTATCCAACGATTGTATAATTCCATCTTTCAACATCCATTCAGTTTCAGTGCTATGTCTCTCACGCTCCATAGGAGCCCATGTAGTGGTTGGTTATTGGATTTGCATCACAGGAATATGTCATTTCAAGTGAATGCTATCCAACCACATTGGCATTCAGTCTCTCAAACATATCACCAAAATCTATGAGAAATTCTCTTATTTCATGTCTCATGAATTGATTTGAAGCTATTAGCTCTGGAAGTTCCTCGTTTGTTCTTTGATGTGGTACAGTGGCTTGGCCATTAGCTACTCATCTTGTTTGTGTTTCTTTTGCTTCTATTTTCATACCAATGAACATTCTAACTAAAATCTGAATAGGCAAATGTCCTTAGTTTCAAACTAGCACTGGTATATTACCTACACTCTAACAGATTATTGTTCAAGCCCGAGAAGTTTGCTTTTCAGAAAGAAATCAGCATGTTTCATACATTCTTCTATCGCCAAAACACATGGTGGAAAAGTACTATTATGCATCTTTAGGAACACCACAAAATACCACTTGCACATTTAGGATAATTGAAACATCCTTTCCATTGTTCACATGTGCAGTAAATTGTTTTCAGGTTCCATCTGGTTGGAATTTGTGGTATGCATGGATACCATACACTTTCTACTCTATTTGAATGTGGAAAATTTTAAAACTTTTCATTCAGTCTACACATATGTAGTTTTTGCTAACATATGGTTCGGAAACCATTAAGTTGACTTCATTACAGCTACCTTTGTCTCTGTTGTTCTCTAGATATAATATCTTTTCTACGTGTGGGAAGTTTGTTGTAATGTTCAATAAGGTCAGTGACAAGAATGCTTGGCTTCTGACTTGGGCATCACAATTGACTGCTTGCATCAATGAGTTTAGTGGTCAGCTCAACTCTTTCAAGGTTGGGTGAAGCTTGATATATTCTTATGAGGGTACAAGGACAAGAAGTCGAGTTCTTGGTTGAGAGAGGGGCAGCCAGAACACTGGTAGACCTTGCAATCAAGCCCTCATAATAAGACCACCACCCAATCCACTGGATACTGACTTTGTTTTGGCAAGTGGCGATAGACTAGACAAAAGTGGAGAGGCAGCTATCCAGCTGTGTCTAGGAAATGTTGTTCACAGACTAAAAGTGGTCATCTCTGACTTCGACTCTGTGGTGGGTGTATTGCAGCAGCTATCCATAAGTTATACCTGTGCAACAGATGAACTGGTGTTCTGCAAGACAGTTGTATAATGTCATCCAGACCAGGAACAGTGGAATGCATAAGTGTACGTAGCAGAGAAAATTACAGTAACTCTGTATACACAAATGATATTCTGTGTTTTACTACCAATGATGTCTAGTATGCTAGTATGATGTATCACACTTATAGAAGCAAGACATGAAATGAAACACGGGGTGTCCAAAAAGTCTGGAACCATATGTGATTTACAGCTTTTCTTAATTTCATATATGTGACTGATTAGGGCACTGTCAAAGCATGAGAAGGTCGAGTTAATCCAGCTTTGTGGCTGAATAGGTTGGCCTCAGTGTATGGTTGCTACCAAATTTAATGCACGCCATACAGAAAGAGAGAAAAACACCATTAACAGTGCTATTGGAAAGCAAAATGTAAGGAGACTGACAGTGTGGACCATTGACAATGACAAGAATATATTTTGCAGTGTTCCAAGAGAGTGGAAATATAATCTCCAAACTTGTTTCGCATTACAAGGACAGCATGTGGAACATTCTGTAAAATTCGTTGAAGTGCTTGTGGTTCCAGGCTTTTCAAATACCCTGTATATTTTGTCCAGAAAGCAGGTAGCACTAACTTAGGCAGTTATCTGTTTGAGATGGGATGAAGTCGCGATGCTACTCTGTAATTATGGACAATCAGCTATCCAACTGATGGAATGGTTATAAGGGAAGTAAGCAAAGTGGATGTAAGTGAGGCTAGATGTAATACTAGTGTTGCATCTGTTGCACCATGGTTCAAAGTAAGTACACCAAACATGAAGGGTTTATATATATTGCCAAAATAACAGTTTGTTGATATGTAATGTTTTAGACTTCGACCTTCTTCAAGTCTGAATACAGATTATTAAAGATTTGAAAGAGACACTGAATAGCACAAAGAATATCACTAATCATAAACTGGGGACTCTCCACCAGCACAAGATAAATGGACGTCTTTCCTTTCTTTAATTTTATCAATGCTATATCTTAATATGTTTGTTATGAAATACACGCAAAGCTATACGAGGGCAGTCTGCACTAGCTGTTCCTAATTTAGCAGTGGGATGGACTGCCACATTATAACACCCCCACGGCTGAAAAGGCGAGCATATTTGGTGTGAAAGGGATTCAAACCGCGACCCGCAGATTGCGAGTTGAGCGCCTTAATCACCTGGCTATGCTGGGCCATATCTTCATATGATCATAGAGTTTATCACATTATTTTTAATTCTATTCTACTTCTTTGTAGTTCAATTTTTTCATAACATCACAGTGTTAATATTGTTACGACATCGAGGTCACGTGACTAGTATCACGCCAAGTCATTCTCGAACATTCACGTCTTTTCCTTAAATCTCGTGATCCTTCTAGATATAGTGTAGTCTTGTATATATAAGACCTGCCACGAAGCGACGGGGAGGTAATGAGTAATTGAATGTATGCGGAGAATATTGTTGGACACGTGAGACGTGAGTTATATCGTTTGTTATAGAGCGACTGTTGAAATTAGGTGTATCGTAAAGTTGTATTCGGAAATAATAAACCAGTTTTATTTAAGAAAGAACTTGTGTCGCTAAAGTTTCGTCGGAACGAATTTACGGAAAATTAACTAACGAAAGGAGACGTAACAATATATTCTCTTCTTTATTAGCAGTATTGTTGTACAATGTCATTGACCTATATAGTATTGTAAAGCATGTGATGGTTAGCCCAAAATGTTACCTATTAATAAATTAATTTGGCAATATATAAATGCATCAGGATTTTTTGTGTTTTGGTTGCCGAAGTAGTTATTTTCTATTTGTTTTCTACTTTCAATTGTAAAATATCTATCTTGTACCGCTACTATGCTCAATTTAAAGCAAACACGCAACTCTCTACGATTTGAAATGTATGTTTTGAAGTATTTTGATAAGCCTATTTTGGAACTAGGTTTATCACTCTTCATTACCCCTATAGCGAAAATCTGTTTTACTTTTAATACCTACGTTGTTTTCTTAAATATCTGCCTTCGTAAATGTGTTTTACCTCATTGTTTTCAATTTAACTTCCACGCACCTGATTTCCCAAACTTGAATTTTCAAAGTAACATCGACCACGAACTTATAACTTGTCAAATGCTCAAATTGTCTTGTCCACTGTATTCTGTCGCTAGGAAATATGAATCATGCTCAGCTAACATTGGAAAACATCGCATTAGTCAGTTCCATATTTATTTGAAAGCACTTAAATCAGACAAACTACAGCGTCTACTCAATTATTCAAAACACCAAACCAGACTCACCACCAGTCATGAGGACTTTGAGGATATTCAGCTAAACACAGAGTATTCCACTAAATTGCTTCACATTCCTGTTACCTCTCAGCCATATTCCGAGTCAGCCTGCTTACCAGAATCTGCTGTAATTATAACAATAGTAGTAAAAGCTAATGCGTATTTAAAAACAGGTGACAAAACGAACAGGCATTACCACACCCATAGTTCTGTAATTGATAACAGTTTCCGCGATTCTTTAGATGAACAGTTTAGTTTTCAATCAAACGTACCAGCAGAATCTGAACAATCTTCAAACTTGGTATTTACAATTCTCTGTGATCTGGAACTAGCTCTGTCTGAACATTCTGTCTTAAGTAAGGTCCTCAAGTTTGTTTCCATCCACAACTGCTGTTGTCTCTCTTCTTGTTTCTTTTCTTTTTCCTCCAACAACTGCTGTAATCTCTCTTCTTGTTTCTTTTGCTGCTCTTGTATTGCTGCCATTAAGTCTGCTAGGCTGTAGTTTGATTTACCGCTTCTCGTTTCCTTTTTTTTTTATCCCACTCTCTGATACCAATTTGTTAAGCCCCCAGTCGTTAGTTAATTTTCCGCAAATTCTTTCCGACTAAACTTTAGC
>NW_013666848.1:196861-209103 GCF_000517525.1 Limulus polyphemus | reverse complement strand
ATCACGGAACAAGCGGGGTCGTGCTAAATCGGGGGTTTTGTAAGGATACACTTAAAATATTAAAAGTTAATTAGTATGTAAACTATAATGAAGTTATGGTTAAGAGGTCGGTCCCAGCGACCGAGCCCGTATCAAAAGAGTTAATGACCCATCACGTTATATCCAAAATCGCGTTAAATCGGGGTGCGTAAAATCAGGGTTTCACTGTATTTTATTTCTCATTTTCTCTACCGTATCACTAACTCTAGCTATTATCATCAACATACATGCAATGAAATAATTAAAATTAGGAAATAGAAAAAGTACATACTTGTTAATTTTTGTAGAATATCTTTAAAGATCTTCTTTTGGATATATTTGTAATTTCAAGTCTTTTCCTTCTAACATGTAGTTAATTTTTAATGTTTTATTTTTCTTTCTTGTCCCTTACCATTTATTATTCATCTCGACATAAGTCAACAGTGCCCTCTGGCAGAGATGCACAACTTTATGGCAAAATCTATTGAAGGTGAGCATGGCACCGGTCAGGGGTTGATAAAATGTATTACTTGTTTCAACTGCATTCATTCAGAGAACTTTGAAATGTATGTGTCAATAGTTTACGTGAATTTCTTATGTCTAGACATACATCTACACAACTGGCATTATTTTATTGAAGATATGGAGTGCCAAAATAGAGAATTTTCATAGCTCATGGGTCACATGCCAATACATCTGAAGTTTTAAATAGTTTTTGTTAAATAAAAGGACTTAAGACTTTAAATCATGGCATACATTATAATGATAATTTCATTCAATACATCAAGAGTAAAGGTGTTTAATTATATCGTGAATGTAACACAGTGACTTGCACAGAAAAATGTTGAAAGGGTTAAAGTGAATTTCAGGTTACATTGTATAATTCACCATTTGATAACTTGTTTGGTTTTCTAATCTCAGAGGGGTTTGTTTCCCCTTGGTGCACACAGCAGATAGCCTGATGTGGCTTTGCTATAAAATCCACACACAATCCCTCGTCCTAGTAGTGATAGAGATCATCTTACAGATTGGTCTGTGAACAGTAGTATTAAAATAAGTTTCAAATAGGTCATTACTATTGGATACTTAAAGTCTTGTAGATTTGTTGCAATCATGCTGTCAACAACCACGTGATTCAAAGTTTTGAACATTCTTGACACAATCCAGAGCATGCACCAACTTACCCATAATTTTCCACTCTCGCACATGGCTTATTATACATGAATCTGGAGATCTTACACACGATTTGCTTTCATATAATTCAGATTTCTAAGATGCAGTCATAATCGGAAAACTATATAACATCTAGTTTTAATGAGGTTTGTAGTAATGTCTTTCAGAGGTAAGTGCCTGTTTGAGATTCATTTTAATCCTAAAAATTAAAATTAGATATAGTTTATTTTGAATTACTGAAAGCAAGAATACCCACATTGAAAAGGAGGGAGAAATGAGACAGATCAGAGAGAGAGAGTTAAGATTAGACAAAAAATATAGGTTAAAAGGTAAGAAGGTAATAATTTAGATGTGGTCTGAAAACTTTGGAGATGAATCCAGGAAATATTCAAAGAGCTGGATTTGAGGGAAAATTAGATGAATGGACCTGCCTTATATAATGATTGGACTTAAGAACACTCTGAATGAAAACATATTTCTCAGCAAGGTGCATCTTCACCTTGGACACCCTTTAATTTGCACAAAAAAGGGGGTTTGTTGGAGTGATAATGTGTTTACTTGTAGAGCTAAAAGGTTGTGGCATAACAGGTAGGAGAAATACTTTATCATTCTTCAGTACTGGAAGGTTATCAAGGGAGTAGCCCAGTCAAAAAGTATGAGTGAACATACTCCTAGGGCTCTAGTTCTTCATCATCTATATCTGAAGAGGCCAGATAGTCATGAAATTGAACAAATCAGTGGCCACTCAGGGAGAACTGAAGAAAGAACCAAGGATGGAGCTCAATAACTTGACAATAGTGCAATGAGAACATCAAAATAAAACAAATAAAAATTGAGATATTCCCCACACTAGTTGGAGCTATAAAATAAGATCTGAGAATGGGTATCTCACCTCAGGTAACTTTGATGTTACCCAAGAATGTGCACACAGAGAAGTAAGATACCTGCCAAGGCATTATCAATCACCAGATGGCATCCTCTGTCAACTTCCAGAACGTATTTCCTTCTGAAGGAGCATCAGTGTAGAGGACTAAATTATGTCTAGGAAAAATACAGAGATTTAAATAACATGTGACAATTCTGACTAGATGAATCCATATAAATACAGACTGTATATTATGCATATGTGATAAGGGCAAATGCAGGAATAAGTATGAACTGGTGAAAGGCCTGATTATAACAAACTGCATAAGCAAAGAATCTCACTCTCAAATCAGGAAAGATTTTTTGATAAAAATGACTTCTCAACCCAAGACACCTGTGTAATCATTTGATAGAGAATAACTCACCTGCTATGGATTCCATCAAGCAAAGGTGGCAAATGGAAACCCAAGAAAGGAATGTCATGTAAACAGAAATGTAGGAGTGCACTTGGATTTACACCAACTGTTCATGTTACCATATAAACCTTTGTCTCCAAGATGAATTAATAATTCAAAGCATGTGACAATAAAAAACTGAGACAACTCTATCAGTTTACTTATATGACAAATCAAGTATTTTGCACGTAACTAGTAATACACAAGGATTGACTTTTTGTTGTCATACAATAAATCCTGTTCACACAGGACACCTTGGGAATATAAAATTTTTGGTTTTATAATTTTACATTTTTAGTTTTTTTCTTTTTTTGAATTTTCGCACAAAGCTACACAAGGGCTATCTGCGCTTGCCGTCCCAAATTTGGCAGTGTAAGACTAGAGGGAAGGCAGCTAGTCATCACCACCCACTTTTTTATCAATTAATAGTGGGATTGACCGTCACATTATAACGCTCCCACGGCTGAAAGGTCAAGCATGTTTGGTGTGATGGGGATTCGAAACCGCGACCCTCAGATTGCGAGTCAAGCACCTTAACCACCTGGCCATGCCGGGCTACATTTTTTATATATACCAGACTACCCCCAATCTAGTAGTCTCCCGACAATTCACGAAGGAACAGGATATTTCTAGAAGGAGGTGGCGTGATACTAGTCACGTGACCTCGCTGACGCAACAGCAATATATCAGTTTTGTTGATTTTTTTTATCAGTAACTAAAGGATAAGGTGGAATCTCAGTAACACTTTACTGTAATACACCATCTTATTAATTCAAAATATTGTGTGTGAAGGAACATGGAAAGTCATTATATTTTTATAAATTAATTTTCCCATATAACTATTAGTATTATAAGACTATTTCCACAGTACAAATTAAGAATTTTACATTTATTGTTTGCTCTAGACTATGACACAGCTAAAGTACTGGTGAAAATCAAAAGTTATAAAAAGTCGCCTACATAGAGAGAGAGAGAGAGAAAAGGTGGCATATAACTAGCCTTAGATTCTAAGTTAGAATTACTGATCAGCTTCTTAAGACATTTAACTATTTATTCACCAAGTTCCTTGTGGATCCATCACATTGTTAGTTATAATCTCTAATATTAAACATATAAACATAAAATACCATCTGTATTGAATTAATCTTGGTAATTGTTACTGTGATTATCTATGTATTTTAGATTGAAGAACTAGTGATTTTACCCAATATTTTGGTCAGTCCTTTACACTAAGTGTTGTAACAGGTAAAAATATAAAATTTGTGTAGCTTTGTGGTGAACAATATACAAACAAGTCAGCAATTTGTGGATTAATGAAGTAAAATACAGGATTGCTTAAATATGGGTAGATTTGGGTTCTCACGTGTTTTGTTTAATGTTGGGATTATTCCAGGAACATAAAAACATGTTAACCTCGTTCTTGTTGGCATAATCCCAAAGCCATTTTATGTGGTCTTGCCATTCAGATTCTGTAATTCATGTACCATTATTGGGAAAGATGTGGTATTTTCATGAGACAAAATTATAAAACACAACTTGAAAATGCTACCACTATGGGTCTTTGATGACATAAATGAATTGTAACACACCAAGGTTGAGGCCACAAGATGAAGGACATCATACTATGGTGGTGTTCATAGAAGTCAGCCCTGTCAATCTATAAATCAAATCCAGTTTAGTCCAATGATATACTACTTGCTTATTTAGGTTATTGCTGGAAGGATATTCCCTACAGGTATCTAAGGCATACTACTAAAGGTACACAGCAATGCTGAGCTTAAAAAGTAATGCTAAAATTAGAGCATAGCCCCCACTTTCACAGTTTTGAACTTAAACCATTTGCCCAATGCAAAGGTACTGTGCTACGCATGGTATTAATGTCATTTCTACATTTTCTACCTTCTTATTTTAATGTAGAGGTTTTCTACATATTTTATTTATTCTAAATAAGTGTAGTTTTAGCATAATACAGGTTCATGAAGTTGATGTTGTTCTTTGTCATTCCTTTGGAGATAACACCTAGTATGCCTGTGGGAGGGTATATCAGTAAAGCTAGATCTAGTTCTTGAAGGTCTACATCAGTGTTCTCCAATGGTAGGTCAGGTGATATTTTTATGGTTACAACTTCTTTAAGTTTGAATGGTAATGACTAGTCATGAATAGTGCTTGTTGCTCTGGTTAACTGTCATGTTTTGAATTCATCTGCATTTTACATACAATATTAAGTATTTTCATATTATTTACTGCTAATTTGCTTCTATTCTTTTTAAGGAGTACAAAGAATACCAGAATTTGTCATATTTCCAACTTATTTTGGTCTTTTGAAGAAGATTAAAGTTTTTAAGTACCTCTTACTACTTTTCCTAAACTTGTTCTTAGGAAACATTACGACTTTTCAGGTCTTTGAATCTCATTGTAGTTTTTCAGGGCTTGTATATAGTATAAATTTATATTACTTGGAAGCAACAGCATAGCATGATATGTCACCTTTCTGACTTTTGTTTTGACTTTTCCAGGTGCTTGCTGCATCTTTGATTTTTTTTTTTAATTAAGGTGTTCTGTTGCACTTACCATATTTTGCAATTTCTGCTTATTTACAATAGAAAAAGAAACATCAGCATTATATGCCCAAGTCTTTTTTTAATCTATGAAGGGTTTGAGTCATTACATTCTCTAATCATTCTATTGTTTCGAGGAAGTTTAAAGATTTTTTAGTTTTAGTCTTGTGCGAGATAACATTTCTGCTTTGGAACCAGTTTGAAGTTTCACGTAAATATTATAATTTTTTCTGGCATATATATTAATCTACAGGAAGTTTTACTCTTTTTGGAAACATCATGAGATTAATACTTTAACGAGGTTTTCTGGTTTTCACCATGTCTTGGAATTATTTTACACAACATTACAAATGATCCTCAGTTATGCTTTCACCAAGATCATAGTAAGATTGAATAACTTGAATATTACCATTTTTCAAATACTGTAACCAAAGTGCAAGTATTCTAGTAATTTATGTTCACAACATATATAAGTTAAAACTTGAACAAGACAATAATTGCACACCTAAGAAAGCTTCAAATTATAAAAACTATAAGCAGACAATAAACAACCACAAGTACTTTTCAATAACACTGAATTGCCAGCACTACATTCTATATGGAGTTAATCTTTTTCCTAGAATGAAACATAGGAAAATGCAGTGTGTTTATATGCTCATGGTGAAGTAGAACATGGCACCACATTGATAAGGAACTGTAAATGTTTGTGTGTGAATGAAAACAAACTAAGGATGAAATCACACATACATAAATAACAAGTTTAAAACATATAATAAAGTTATATTCTGTGATAACAACATTCAAAGATAGTATCTTTATTTTTGTTCCTTGATACTTTCCATAATGTTTTACACAATTACTATATATTCATTATAATTGTATAAAAATATAACAGACTGATTTCATAATAGGAACTAGTCTTACTTTCTATACATTCAAAATTTTAAAATAACTTCATATTGAACCAACAAAGGATACAATTAACACTAATTTCAGAAAAAGCACTAAATTTAAGTTTTGACTACATTTGTATGTATTTATTTGTTCACACTCAATTTTATGCATCTTCTCAATAACTTTATTTCACATATTTGCACATAAGCATGAACTATTTTTTGTTGTTGCTGACATACACTCAAATGTAGGAAAATAATTACTTGAAACAACATATGATAGTTACCTCTTATAAGAAAACTGTTTCAAGTCATCACTAATTTTTATCACAATTTCTTAATTAACATATATGTAATACAATCTTCACTTATTCAATAAAACATTTTCCAAATATGAAACTATAAACAAGAATCTTTCTTAAACATAAGGATAAAATTCTTGAACTATAAATCTAATAACAAGTACTGCTGTACCTACACTGTTTTCTACTTTTTATGTGGAAACATACAAAGTAAGGTTATGTAAAAATATAACTGTTTATTTGAAAGAGAACCTCTTTTAAAATGCCAGCTATATATGTATTATATTTTATGAATTTTATTCACCCATTACTCATGAACAGCTAATTAAATTACACCTAAATTAAAAAAATCTAAAAAAAATACAATATATATATATATATAACATATAAACACTTATTGTCATGAATAAGAACACTATAAAACATGAAGCTGTGCCTGAAACAAACAAGTAGTGCATACAGGACACTACTTAAAGCACTTATGAGATACAGTTTATAAGTTGCAATAGCAGATATATATTGAAATAATATTCTAGACAATCTTTGGTGATCACTAACATTATCTGCCAAGAATATACACATACTAATACCATTAATAAAAAATAAAAATTTAAAGTAACACTGAGAATAATGCAAGTTATGGCCATAAATTTAAGAAAGAGTATGAACCAAACCATATCTATGTTCTTTGTAGGACATTGTGTACATAACACAAACCAAGTAACATACTGAGACGTAATGAAGCATAATGAGGTGAGGAACCGAGTTCAAAATAACTTCATAAAAACTTGTTAATAATTAAAATTATGAAATTTAGACTACAGTTTTATGCACATGCAAAGTTCCAACTGATTATTTAGTATGGAACTATATCCTCAAGATTATATTTTTGCAAAACACCAATAAATAAAATTCTGGTTCAACAAGTGGAAAACAGACATTTCACCCATATATAACTAACAATAAACACTATTACAGCATGGAATATTCATTTTATTCCTAGTGTACCATAATAAAGTCCAAAAATAAAGATTATGCAAATTATTTATCTTCCCATACCAGATGTGTCATTGTTATTATTTTCTTTACAAATTATTGCAAGGCTTAAGCTTTACTATGCCACTTACAAATTTCTTAAATTGTTAATGTAATGCATATTTGGAAAAAAAAAAAAAAAAAAGATATAAAATACGTGTAATGACATAAACTCCAAATCTTAACATTTTCAAATACAACTAATGAATGACATTCTGAAGAATAAAATAGATAATTATTCTTCAACTAATATAAAATGATATACATTTTACAAAACTATTTTATGATTTTTTTTTAGTAATTATTTATTTGATTGAATCTTTTTCATCATGTTCAAATGTAATCACCAGTGGCATGTCTAGAAAGGCTTATCTCTACCAAGTTACAATTTTAGCCTCCCTTCCCAAATAGTTTTTTTTGGGGGGGGGGGGCTTAGAATTTTATTAGTTCCCTCATTTCTCAGCACAGAAATTACTTGGGAAAAATTCATTACATTATGTATTTTTCATTTTAAACAATTACTTTCATCAAAATCACATTCAAATAATACAAGATCTCATCATATAAAATTATAGTAAGTATTATCTAAAATACACTGTTAGAGGTTAATCCCCATAATGAAAAGAGTACTAAACATGCTCGTAGAAACAACTTCTTATTGCATTGTATTTAAATGAGCACTTAAAATCTAATGAACAAATAATATTTTTTTTTAAATCAATTAAAAGCACCTTTTCTATTACTTGGTTTCAAACATACTGTAATACATCCTCTAAAAATTATGACACCTACTAACATAAATAAATAGTGAACTATTGAGTATTAAAGAAAAACTCTTATTACACAAAAAATAATGTATACATTTTTTAAACAATGCTACCTGAGACACAAAGTATTTTTATTTCTATATCATAAAGTACATTTCTTTAACGTATAAATATATTTCAGGATAAGAAGCAACATAATTTTGCAAATGCTAAAAAGTAGGTAAAGTTATAATATTTATGAGAACTAAATCTAAATGTGCATGAACCAAAATGATGTCTACTGACAATTCTCAACAGTTGAAGAGATTTCTTTACTGAGTACTGTATTTATGACAACTTACAGGGTCACACTCAAAAGATTAGTACATCAAATGTGACACCTGGGTGATAACAGATTTTTCATTTCTTAAAGATACAAAAACAAATCATTACAATCCTTATAACATATGCAGAACATAAACAAATACAAATTCAGTAAAGACAACTGTATGACCTGGGCCTCACTACCACTGCCATTCTTAAACTGCCAAGATACATGCCTACATGACATAACATTTGAATTCAGATTATTTTACACCATATCTGCATTTCCAAACAAAATTATATACATATATATATATATATACAACTTGTTTTCGTGGGTTTATAACTAAAGTTTTCAGCAATTTTTGTCTTACTGAGCAGCCAAGCATATTTTTTCAACTTTATCTATTTTTCTCAAACTCCATACCAGTTATACCTTTTATTTTTTTCCGTATCAATACTCAACTACTTATGCCATTTTTTTCATTTCAAAGAAGATCTAATGAACAATTTTTTTCCCTACCATTGAGACTGACTGGCCTCAGAAATTCAACCCTACATGTTTGTTTTTAGTGGTTACTTCGAACAAATTTTAAAATTTTCTGCCTTTACTTATAGCTTATAAGAAGTTAATAATTTATGTGTTTTATGGTAAATGGCATACAGTAAGGCAATATATGCATTTTTATTTTGTCAATTACTCTGGCAATCATTACAAGCTGCTAGTAACATTCATACACTAAAATATCTGCTTATGAATGAAACATCATTTTAAAGTACTCAATCACTGTATTATTTGAACATTTATTTTTCTCCAAATGTTTATTGGTGTTTATGTTCACCTTGATGATCTATATTTGTAAGGCAATTAAATACTAAAAAAATACAAAAGAAAAAAGAAGAAAAAGTAATATTTAACATGCATATAGTTTCATCTTATTAAATATCTTCAGTGCAACATAGAATAATTACAAAAATTCCTATTTTCTTTAAATAAAATTATCTTTTACAGAGCTTACAGAAACTGAATGGTTCAGTCTTTTCAATGAAGTCATACAGGATCTTAAGTAACCATGAAAAAATTGTTTCATCTACTTCTCAGCCTACATAAATATTGAGTTCTTCTAAACCCATCTTGCCTCTGTGTTGCCAAGTGCGATATCGAGCCAAATCTTTTCTTGTCACAATTCCAATAACCTAAACATGAAGAGAAACAATATTAAATTTAGTCTAAAATTCATTTTTTACAAAATGTTATTATTATTTTTGATGTGTTAAAATATTTATTCACAAAAACTGTTATAGGATTTCTTTCTTTCCTCTTAAAACAACTTCAAAATTACTGAACAAAAAAAAAAAGAAATCATAATTCTCTGGTTAGATAAACTAGACCAAAAATCATGCATTCATTCTTTCTTGCAATAAACTTTTAGTGAATTGAAGACAACCCTTAAAACCATTTCTTTCATTCTTATTGGTCCAACTACTGCTGAATTTAAATTACCAACAGATAATTAAAAAATATTTTAGATTGCACATAGTTAAATTATTTTAAACTTTCTAGAATTCTAGTTTGAAAGTAGTATTTAATGTTTCAGAAAAAAAAGGATTGACGCTCACAACGTGACGGAACAAGGTAATGAGTAATTGAATGTATGCGGACAGAGTATAGTTGGTCACGTGAGACGTAAGTTATAGCGTTGTTATAGAGCGACTGTTGAAATTAAGTGTATCGTAAAGTTGTATTCGGAAAGAATTTACGGAAAATTAACTAACGAACGGAGACGTAACAGTATTCTTTATATTGTCCAGTACAGTTTTCATTTTCAATACATTGTTAAACATTTCAATTCTTTCGAGTTTTGTTATTTTAAAAACTTGTATTTTATTCGTAATTACCTTTGTACAATACGAGTGTCTAACTTCATTATGCTCACAAAATTGTTGAACCCTCAATGGCTTCGCGGTAAGTCTGAAGGCTAATAACGCTAAAAACTGGGTTTGCATACCTGCTGTGGGCACAGCACAGATAACCCATTTCCTGCCTTTCGTATGGTAGCAAAGTTCCTGTAAAATATTCGTCATTCTATTCAATTATTAAACAGTAAGATTATTTTACAAAAAAACGTTAGAACTTGAATTTTGAAACTGATACAGTAATTATGAGGCCACGTTCTTTAGTAACTATTTATCTCAGTTAGTACTTTAATGAACGGTTTAATTGTTATTTTACAGTAGATTAATCGAGAGTTGGAAACTCGTTCTTATTTAAGTTACTAAATAAATAGTTATGATTTTCTACGTACCCAAATACCTCACTTATTTGGTACTTAAAAATAAATATTTCAGAAGTTCTATCATTTTACTATATTCAAAAGTATGTCATTGTGACTTAAATTATTGTTGTACTAATTAATATTTATTGACAAATCACAGTGTTTAGTCCTGTAGTGGGTCAGCAGTAAGTTTACAGATTTAGAACGCTAAAATCTGAGGTTCGATTACCCGTGGTGGTCATAGTGCACAGTCTATTGTGCGGCTTTGCCCTAAAACAAACACGTTATATTTAAGAAGAAAGGTTAATTTGGGTAACAGTTTGTTGTGAATGTAGAATTCTGTAAATAGCTGTTATACATTTATTTAAGTATAAGAGAAATTGATATTATAAGAAAGTTATGATAAAGAAAATATACAATAGAAAAAAAACGTCAGATAAATTACCAGCTGATCGTTTTTTTTTTTTTTTTTTTGGAAATGATAAAACTTTTTTGTGTTATTTATTTTACAAGTGTGATGTGGATTATCGAAACATGTTCCTGTCGATCAAAATTTTCGTTACTCTTCTGATAATGACTGATTTTATTCTTTCTTTGAATTATCAAAGACCTCTTACAGGACTTCAGGGATGAAAGATGACAAAGAAAATGACTATCAATCACACGTTTGCAATATTCATGCAAACGTTTATGTAGGAACAAGTCGGTAGTTTTAATATCACATTCAAACGTCTAATGTAATATTTATAACCCTGTATATGTCTTCTATATATAAATTTGTTCATTTTCACTAACAGTGTGTAGTCTTTACTTCGAAGTTGGAAAGTTCTAAAACCATTTGTTCAAAATTAAATGTTTTTGAATCACCTTTCATTCATTTCAACAGACTCTAACAATCAAAAGATACTTAATGATTGCATTCTTGCAGGTATTAACACCTAAAAACACCTAACGATTTTGTTCTTACTACTTCTAATGCCTAGAAGATACCCGATGACTCCATTCTTGCTGGTTCTAACAACTAGAAGATACCTGAAGACCCTATTATTTCAGGTTTTAATCCATAGAAGATACCTGAAGACCCTATTATTTCAGGTTCTAATACATAGAAGACACCCGATGACTCCATTCTTGCTGTTCTAACACCTAAAAACACCTGATGACTCTATATTATTGGTTCTAATACCTAGAAGATTCTTGATGACCCAATTATTTCAGGTTCTAATACATAGAAGATACCCGATGACTCCATTCTTCTGATTCTAACACCTAAAAACACCTGATGACTCCATGTTATTGGTTCGAATACCTAGAAGACACTTGATGACCCCATTCTTGCTGGTTCTAACACCTAGAAAACACCTGATGACTACATTTTTGCTGGTCCTAACACCTAGAAAACACCTGATGACTATATTCTTGTTGGTACTAACATTTAGAAGATACATCTAAAGACGCCATTCTTTAGTGTAGCAAATAGAAAATCAGCTCAAATCATGTTTGTTTTTGAATTTCGCGCAAAGCTACATGAGGGCTATCTGCGCTAGCCGTCCCTAATTTAACAGTGTAAGACTAGAGGGAAGGCAGCTAGTCATCAC
>NW_013666848.1:187745-195877 GCF_000517525.1 Limulus polyphemus | reverse complement strand
GAAAAGTATTTTTATACTTAAAATGAAAATCACATTGCACTGAAACTCTAAATAGCTTGAGTGCAAATAACTACTATTGATAAATAACATATTTGTATTAGAAAGACATAATTATAATAATGTCATTCTTGTGAACAAAATATTTATCATCTTTAAGAAAATATTTCCAGGTTTTGTGAGGATATCTCAGAGTTACCATACATGCTGTTGCATAAATTTTCTTCTTCAGTCGAGATGATGTCACCCCATTGTGAAAGGGTTAAGGTGTGCAGGTATATCATAATAAGTAAGATAAAACAGATGCACAAGCCAATTCATGGATGGAGTAGGACTTATGGAACAAGATTCATCGTAAAGTATAAATAAGTTGTCTTGAGCCCCTCTGAAAGACTCTGTTTGTACAATAGAGCAATGAATAAGACAGAAAATGTTCTTCACCTAAAAGCTAGGCAGGTCTGGGAAAGTAACAATGGTTACCTTCTCTCAAGTATTTGGCAGGAAAGCTTTATCAGGATATAAGTAGTCTTCCTAGATATTAAAAGAAAGTGTATGGGAAGCATTAAGGTTATAAATTCCAGATTTTCTCCTACATGAAGCAAGTAGTAATAAAACGGAATCCCCTCAGATAGACAATGTAATATTGGAAACCAGTTTTGAGCAACAAGCAGAACATACAAATCTGATGAACTGATCTTGGCAAGTACCTAAGAAAGATTACAAAGAGGAGGATAGGCATTGAAAAAAATAAACATTTTTCCAAAGATTACACCAAAATAGGTCTGGAATTGGATACCAAGAAAGTCTAAGATGATGATTGTCCAATGTTGCAAATGCATTGATCAGAAGATAACCAACTTGTTTCTATACTTTTTTTATGATCCCTATTCCTCTTTTTAAATGAACCAATTTTTATTATCTTGTTTCCCAAGTTTTTTATGTCCATTTATGGAGAATAAGTTTTAACCTAAATATGTGAATAAGCATTCAGTTGAATGCTACATGTTTTTAAACACTTTACTGCTGCATTGGCTTTTTTTCTAACCAACCATTATTTACTAAGCCAGGTGGTTTTGTGCCTGAGGTTTCATGTAAACACGTGTTTAACAAGCATGAAGTACAAAGAAAGCACTCACAACACCATCACATATATTATGTATTTATAGCCATGTAAATCAACTTTCAATGAAAAATAATCAACTTTTAAATAAGTCATGGAGATTCACAGCATTTCATACAGTATATCTGTCTAGGTTTTGGTGTAAAATACTTAGCCGATTTTGCTATAGGAGTGTTAACCAAAAATATGAATAATAATAATAAAATAATATTAAAATATACACTTACAATTCCAGCAAAATACACAAATCAGTAGAATAAATCACCACTGACAAGAGTAGAGAAATCTACTATGGTAATTGTCTACTGTTAGAAAACTCACTGAAATAGTTGCAGAAACCATATAAAAACAAAGTACTACAGCAAACACAAGAAATGATGAATCCTTAATGTGTCAATTTCCAATTAATGCACTATACATTGCACAAATTACTTTCCAATTAATGTGCATTAATAGAACTTCAGATTTTTTCAAGAGCAGAAAGTCCAATTTTCAGTAAAATATTCCTAGCCATTTTTTCTGTAGCAGCTGGTGAAACTATAATCAATAATAATAAAGCTGGAGACACTGTTATAAATATACACATTGTTTACTCTAATAAAACAAAACATTTCCAACAAGTATAACAATGCTTAAATGGCTTCAAAGAGCTTATGTGACGAACACAGATAATTTTAGACAGTGGAAATCTTGACTTCAAGAACCAATTTAAAATTAGCCCTACAATCTTCACAAGAGTTTGTTTAGTAGCTGTACATAGATTTTGGCATAGTATACCTAGCCATTTTTGCTGTAGGCTTCGGTACTGGAATAGCTTCAAAGAGAAACTTGCCCAGTAGTGATGATAAAAATGATAAAATATTGCCTTCTCTTTTGCTGGAAATACAACACTGTGTAGTGTAGGCATTATTATTTATTTTGGGAGTTAAAATTTAATGATTGTTGAGTTTTTCATAACAAGAGAGTTAAAAGCAATTATTTTAAATGTGTTAGTCATGAAAAGTTTGGTTACATAACTCAATAAGAGTCATACGTTTTTTTTTGCAATTCATTGATGTCGAGGCTATATAAAATTCTAAAGGCCTCAGTGATAAACATATAAATAGCAGTGACCAAACGAGCGGAAGTGAAGTCAAGTGAAAGATAAGTTTGGTAAAGAAAGATTAGAAAATGTGAAGTTAGCCATCGTGGGAGTGAATAGACTTAATGGTTGATATTTTAGTGAGATTAACAGTTTGATAGAGATAAGGAAAATAATTTTTCTTGTCAAAGGGTGTTCTAAGCTAATTGAACCTGCCTGTGTGTACTTTGACGAAAAGAAGACAATTATTGGAAGTTCAGGATACATGTGTGGTAAACCATGAGGCAGCATAAATGAATTATTCACTGATACTATTGTGATAAAAGAAGAGAAAAATAGTTCAGCTTGTCACCTGGATTCTAAAGCAATTGAATTGGCCTAATTGGACTTCTGACAAGAAGAAGATAACTGTATAGTGTTTAAGATACATCTATGATCTCCATAGTGTAAAGAATTTTTGCATATATATTTAACTTGTTTTGAATATATTATTTTAAAACAAATGGAGTATGTGCTGTCTGTTTATTGTTTGAATTTATCACCAACAAGTCACAGACACTTACTGTAGAAGAATCCATGGCCCACCCCCATATATATATACTTAAAGTTCTGACATTTGGCGAGCAAGCCAGGTTTATATGGTGGTAAATGATGGTAGAAAAAAGATGTGAACGACATCAAAGAATAAGTATGCCTATATATACACAACTGTAGTAGTAGTGCAAATAGTGTAGATATTACAATCATGCTATACAACCATGTCAAAATTTGATAAATGAATAGAAAGAAGAGAGCATCTTGGGTTAAATCGATGACCACCGGCTACTAACTTTCTGAGTAGCCAATGCAAGTCTTGCTATATTTCATTCCAACAACAAAACTAGTGGATGAAACTGCTTGAAACTTCATAAGAACTTTCATAAATGCACGTAGTTTAAGAAACATAAAGCCTGTTACTTTTGATAAATTTAGTTTTTTTTGCATTATGATCTTTAATATCTTGGAAAATTACATTAGGAAATGGTATTTATAAGAAATGATTACGACATTTATATTTGTTCCAGACTTGAACTTATTACTTTTTATGTTTTAATACATTATTTTGAAATCTCTCAAAAATTGTATCCTCCATAAAATGCAGATTTTTATCTTATTTTTTATTTTTTTTAATAATCATGTACTCTCCTCATGGTCTCAAGTAATATACAAGACCCGAAAATAATATTTGTAAATAAACCTAAACAATAAACATGTATTTCTATTTTTAACTAGGATTTCATGTTTATATATATACATAAAAAACACTTTAATTTTGTTTCATAGTAGCCATACTTTTGTTTACTGTGCCAAATAAATTATGAGGCTAGCAGTGTGAACTTTGTACATTTGCTGTAAACTATCATGCCTGTTGGTGATCACTCTCATTCAGTCCAGTGCAGGTGCATTTCAACATTACTGTAGATACAATAGTAAGAAAGCTTTTCGGTACTTGAATATCATTTCTTTGATCTTTCAAACAAGTTTATTTCAACATATGTCCGTGTATATTGTTTCAGAATAGAGACAAAACTAATTGCCACTATTAACGAATGTATTTAACAGTTTATAGTGCAGGTGGTTTCAATAAACACTGCCTGAGCCTGACCCCTTGTTACTTGATACATCCTGTTAGAAGAGATTACCAAACGATACAGACACCATAAACTACAAAGAGAATTACTTTACAGCACTTAAAAGATTAGTCCTGGTCACATTTTCTGTTGTTATTGCTTTAGAATTAAAACAGTCTAACTGATATATATAAAGTTTATTCTAATATTTTGCAAATGGTTTAAAACTCAGTGTACAAGTGACAACAATAAAACCCATATGTTGGTTGTGAAACAGACTAAATACATTTGTCTCAATAATACAGGGAAGCTATGACATTCTCGCAGTTGGGGTCTCAATACACTGAAGAGCTTAAGTTTCGAATTCCAACATAAATCTTGCCTATAATGAGAGTGTGTGTGTCTTACTACAAAGTATGTGGTGCTGGTACTAGTAGTATTACGTAAAAATCACACAAGTTTATCATTCTAAATACTGAATCATATTATTATTATTATGAACTAAATATAAAATTATGCTAAATTATTAAACTTAAAACTAAAAATTTAAATGCAAAAGGATATAAAAAATCACAAACTCTTTCAGTTCAAAGAGCTAAGCCTAATTCATGTAAAAACCTTGCACTCGTCCCTCGATAGCTTGTAACCATAACAATCGTAGATCAACTTCTTTCCAAAAAATATATCTATTTTGAGTTAATTTTTCAATATAATGATTAATATAAATAGATATATGATGCAGCATGACTTAAGCTACTATATAAAAATAATAAAAGTCATGTACATCCCATGCAGTTTTTTCCAGAAGCAAGTTTTCTAACGCTTATAGAAAAGCACTATTGACCAATACTAAATACAACCTCTACATAAAATGGCAGTTACAATAATAAGCACCACCCACATTCATATTGTAAAATCCAGAGAACAATGTTTCGCCACGTACTTTCCTTATCATCCTATGATTTGTCAAACGTGAAATACAGAGATTGGAATAACATGGTACTGAAATTGACGCCGTCGACTATGATTGGCTAAAAGTTTTACAACTGAGGTTTAACACACCCAGACGCTGTTTTATAAAGAAAACAGACTAGAAAAAGGTTTAGATGCCAATTATAGATGGCAGGACCAGTGCTGAAGTGGAAAGAAAAATTTTTTTTAATTTTTGAAAAAAAAATTAATTTTTTTCTTTTTGCCATCAGGAGTGGGGGGGATAGTTTATCATTTTACTGCCCTTCCCTTCACCTGGCTTTGGGTGTTCTCTCTATCTGTATAATGGAACAGTAGATATTGTACCTCTTTGTTCTTCTTTCCACAAATTTCTTCTTCTCTTCTCTACCAATCCTTTTTTCTCTCTAGTTCTTGTTGTTGTTTAGCAAACTCTCAGAGTTCACTTTCTTTTAACCCATTACCTACCATGGCCATTTTGTCTTATCATGAGGGCAAAATCACATTTGTGAATTGAAAAAGTATAGAGAACCTATCTTTTATTGGATTTCAGATGTTATTTTTGTAAACAGTAATGTAACATTCAATTATTTGTACAAAATTGTATTATTTAATGAAGTTTAAAGAGACAATTTAATGAAAAAATCCTAAAATATGTTTTAGACTATAAATAAGCACCCTCTAAGAAGAATGGACTATGCCTGAACAGGGATATAAAAATAAGCAATCATATATATCCACTAATGTCATCTAATGTCATGACTAAAAAAATTCATAATAACCTTATATCCAATTTTGAAAACAAGGTGTTCGCAGGAAAAGATGAATTGAGGCTGGTCTAATGACAGGTCTTGAAATTCTTGATATTCTCAGAACTACAGAGATGGGAGTAAAAACCAGAATATATGTGATAAATGATATAAACTACTTCTTTCTGAAAGAGATTTGAGACTTCCTGATCCACAATTTGTGAGTGATTGGATGAAAAGAAAGAGGAACAGATTTTAAGATCAGATTGAAGGATCTGTTGAAACCAAGGATTAAAAGGGAAGAGTCCCAAAAATGAGCTAAGAATTTAAAGCAACCCTTCCTAACAGACCAGAAGAGAAAAGTCATTAAGCAGGTCAAGAAGACTCACCTTACCCACATGTACATTAGGTTGTATGGCAGTACAAAAAAACACAAGTAGAAGTAGGTGATGTCGATGAGGGAGGCAAGACAAGAGAACAAGCATTATATGCTGGTCATTTCAAAAGGAATGACTACCAGAAGTAGGCTGAAATGCTCAAACTGTCACCAGTTGCAGCTGAGAGCTCATCTGAGGTCAGCTGAAAAATTGTGTGTGTGGATTGGGTCAGAGTATCTTTAAACACAGTAACATGGACTAAAGTATAAGGGGAGCATAAGAGCCATGTGGTAACAGAAACTACATCAGTGAGAGCCACAGCCAAGAAAGCCTGCAAGGTAAAAAAATGATCCTGACTAAAGAAATCAGGAGGGGAGTACCTGGTATCCAATAATTAATCTGAAAAATATAAGTCTCAAATGAGACATACAAGGTAGAAAACTTACAATAGGTTGTATTGAGAATCAAGAACTTGAAATGCAATATAAGTACCAGAAGATGACTCTGCTAAAAGTTATTAACATTTGGATTATTTCTAAGAGCTTCATCAATGACCAAAAAATCAGGAGAAGAATTAAATTGTACAACATGACATTAGTACCCTCAGACTCAAGATATATTAGTTCAAGGTTTAAAATAGAGCATACTCAAGAAAAAAGACAAATTAAAAAAGCAGGAAACTCATGAAGTACACCATTAGACAATCAGAATTAATGGTCTGAATATTATTTGAGCTATAAGGGCCAACAATGCCACTATGAAATTTCCATGCACAAGAGACGAAGACTACATGAGCAAGGCTTCAAAGATGTTGTAGAATTTCCAATATTTGTAGAAATATTTGCCTCAATAGGTAACACTGACATCAGAATTCACAGTGAGCAAAGAAAGATAACAGCATGATTGGCAACAAGAAAATCTCAATTATGGTAGGAGTTTTGGTTGTTGTTAAGCATAAAGCTACACAATGAGCTATCTGTGCTGTGCCATTTATGGGTAATGAAACCCAGTTTGTAGTGTTATAAGCCTTCAGACTTACCGCTGTGCTACCGGGGTATATGGCAGGAGAGAAAAGTTTAGATATTTACACCTAATGCATGTGTAATAAGTAAAAGAGTGGAGAATTCTGGGTAAATTGACATATACTCTTAACACTGCATCAAGGATATTCAAAACTTTGAGTGACACATTTCATTGACAAGGAGGAACAGCTTTCATTATATTAGAGGTAAGTCTACCTGATCTGAAACTTGTTTTTTAAAGAACAAATATAATATGACAGAAATACAATTTAACACAAAAATATGAACAAGCATTTATCATCTAATTATGAAACAAAAAAATAAAGGGACAATCAATTTTTATATATTAAAATAGATTTATGACATTAAAATACAAACAAAATAATAAAATACTAATATCACACCTTTATTTTCAGATTATTATTTTATAAAATAGCTGTTATACAAATGTTTTCTTATATTATTAAGATGGCTGATGACCATAGTCAGTAGCTGTGCAGTGAGGATAAAGAATACAACTGGTATTTCCAAGTGATGTAAACAGTTTTAAATTCATCAATCTAATTTAAACAAAAATAGATCGCACATATTAACTCAATTTGACACAAAAAAACTGAGTTGTAAAGTTTCTAGTTTGGTTATTGAAGTACATTCTACAAACTTGCCCAAGTTTATTACAGTTATCTCAAATCCTCTATTTGTGTGTAAATGCAGGAAAAATTATTAACTTTCAAAATATTAATCTTACAAGTAAATAATAACTCCTAAGATTTTCCACAACAGTAATAAACTCCATAAAACTTTATAGCCAGCTTACATACAAAATTGCCAGAATGTAAGAAAAAAATCCCACAGGTTATTAAAAGATGATTCTAAACTAATGTAACTCATTAATACTGATTTACAGTGTTTCTATTTGACCAACAAGCCTCAATTTCCATAGGAAAAAAAAACAAGTTAAAAATATAATACAGTGATAAAAGATACAATAATCACTCAAAAGTTAAGTATAATAAACATATATAAAGAGATGAAGCTTGATTACTAATGTGATGATAATAAGCCAAAACAATATTTTGCTTATAACTCATTCCAATTTGGTAATATAGTCCACACACACACACACAAAAGTGATATATACCTGAGAGTAATGTGATTTTTCAACTTTTATTGCAAATACCTAGTAAACTAAAAAATAAAAATGTGTGTATGTGTGTTTTATGCCTTA
>NW_013666848.1:161793-186868 GCF_000517525.1 Limulus polyphemus | reverse complement strand
AGTTAACTTTAAACTTAAGTTGGTAGTAGTAGTAATAAAGTACGAACCAAAACAATTTATTCGTATTAATACTTACTACTTAGTTAGTAATATACCACACACACACACAAAAGTGATATATACCTGAGAGTAATGTGATTTTTCAACTTTTATTGCAAATACCTAGTAAACTAAAAAATAAAAATGTGTGTATGTGTGTTTTATGCCTTAAAACAAAGAAATTTAAATATCACCATGTTTATCACTAGATGGAAAATTTGAAAGAAAAATCATTAGTAAGCATTCTTTTATGAACTCAACTTGATATGGTATTTTTTATATCATTGGATGATTCAACTTAAAACCTCAGAAAATCTTCAGCAACTTGTGTCTTTTAATATGGCTACTATGCAGTACATATTTCCACCAGATAATATTAATAACAACTTCTCAAACATTTGAAATTAAACTAAAACAAGAAAGACATTTTTACATTTTTTAAAGTTAATTTCCAGCATTTTTATTCCCATAATAAAAATACTCCAGCTTTAATAGTACAGCTGGGAAAAAAAGGTAGTGACTGGTTCATCTTGAATGATTTCAACTAGAGTAACAACAAATAAGAACATAATCCAATCATTAAAAAGTGCTTAAAGTAAAACTATTAGAAGAAAAAGCAAAGAAATTAAGATAGATTAGCTGATATATATAACTAACAACAGTTAAGTATTAGTTGTTTACTCTATATACTAGCTTTGGTTTTTCTACAATAGTACAAAACTAATAAAATTTTTTTTGGTTCAACTGAAATTAGTTTCCACTTTATTTAACATTCTAAAATGTATAAAAACCAAGTTATCTACAATTCTTAATTATTTGCATACTAGTTTAGAATGAAAAATGTGTTCAGAATATGTTAAAGATAAACTTCATTATTTTTTGGAAAAAAATATCTAAACAATTTGTTTATTAGTTGACCAGAAATTGTGAAGTGTCAAGCAGTGAATCCTTGCAGTTCTGTGATATGCAGCATTAAAAGGTGGTGAAACTATCATTCAGCAAGCTTAGATTTGTTACTAATTTAAAGTTTTCAATAAAAAAGTCTTTAGTTAACCCTTTCACCGCAGTTGGGATGTGTATTCCCCAGTGCTCCCATCCCTCACACTGTAACTGGGACAAATGTTTCCCATTGTCATTCAAAATTATTGCTTGTGATGTATGGGAGTAAAATGAGTTGAAAAGTATTTATTGTTGATCTATGGTTTCCCTTTATGTTTTCTACTCAACCCTTCAGTAACAAACAAGATGCCTAAGCAGAATTTAGGACAACTGCGTGCCGACTGTGCCCGGCATCAATACAGCAGTGAGTGTTAACCCTAATTACTATGTAAATATGCTTGATACGCTTGACTCAGAAAGCTTAGAAGATAGTGAAAGTGAGTCAAGCGGTGTTCAAATGCAGGATGATGAAGAGGCAATGAGACAAGAAGATGCTAGCTGTCCATTTAGTGATAATAATCAAGATGATGAACCTGGATCCAACAGAGGAAGGCGTAAAAAGTGTTGACAAAGGGAAACATCTGTCCCAGTTGCAGTGTGAGGGGAGCACTGGGAAATATATGTCCCAGCCTCAGCAAATGGGTTAAAAACACCTGTGCAATATAATGCCATATGTTTTATGCTAGATATAGAAATGAATAACTTATTATGCCTAAAAAAGCAATTTTTCTGATTTTGTAGTTACTGTTTCAAATTATACATACAAAATAAGATTAGATATACAATGTTTGGCTTAGCAGCACATGTGTAAATTTCTCTGATAAATACTTTACGTTCTAAAACACCTTAACTACTTAAAAGCCATACCTCATGTTGATCATTGACTACAACAATATGTCGAAGTCCAAGAGCCCTGAAGAGGCGAAAGATACGAGGAAGAGATGCAGTCTGTTTAGAATCAAATATCTCTCAAATCATTGTACAAAAGTTAGGATTTTTGTAAATATATCAGAATTTTTTAATTCCAACAATGTTTATTTTGTGTTTAATAAAATACAAAATTTACAACAATTATAATATTGTTATGGGCTATTTATATAAATAAAGATAAATTCTAAAATTTAATTATTCAAGAAAACTGAGTTAAAAATGGTAAGTTAAAGATAATGATAGGTTCAACAACCACTTAAGTTTAATATTTCTTTAATTTCAATAAAACTGCAAATGAGAATTATTGTTCAGAAGTAAAACCATATACCAGTGCATATCATTGCATATTTTACACCATAGATGTTTTAGTTAAATGTTAAACTGTCCAAGAGTCTTTCATTTAAAGTTAATATGGTTCAACAAACATAAAAGCTTCATGCATAAACAAAGTAAATAAGGATTGTTTTGACATGATACCAAAAAGAACTTGGTCTGAAAGATCTAAAAGCTTTATGCATAAACTAAGTAAATATGGATTTTCTTGATCTGATACCAAATAGAACTTGGTCAGATAGATCTAAACTAAGTAAATATGGATTGTCTTGATCTGATACCAAATAGAACTTGGTCAGATAGATCTAAACTAATTAAATATGGATTGTCTTGATCTGATACCAAATAGAACTTGGTCAGATAGATCTAAACTAAGTAAATATGGATTGTCTTGACACCATATAGAACTTGGGTGAAAGATCTAAAAGTTTCATGCATAAACTAAGTAAATAAGGATTGTCTTGATCTGATACCAAACAGAACTTGGTCAGATAGATCTAAACTAAGTAAATATGGATTGTCTTGATCTGATACCAAATAGAACTTGGTCTGAAAGATCTAAAAGCTTCATACATAAACTAAATAAATATGGATTGGCTTCACCTGATACCAAATCAATCTTTGTCTAACAGAGCTAAAAGCTTCATGCATAAACTAATAAAACACATTTTTTCAAACAAAATGCATTGGGAGAACAGTAGAGAGAATTGTTATGAAAAAGAAAGTACTGAAGAAACTAAATGAGTATCAACTTCATTGTGTTTTTACTATTTCCATGCTTCCCTTATCACCATATTCTAATTAAATGTCCAACACCCCAATTAGAAAATGATTATTCATCTCACTAAAATTAAAAATTATGACTATTCTAATGAGACTTAACATAACCTAACTTTTAATAATAAAAAAGTAAAGAAGCTTTTATATTCACATGTGAAACTGCATAAGTTGATGGGTTCATAAAAGGCCTGAGATCTATAGAAAACTCTTTCTCCTGTGGTGATATGTGAACCCGCTAGAAGAAAAAAGAAACAAACATACACAAACATATATTTAAACTGAAATTTCTGGAATTCTAACCTAAAAAGGTATTTAAAAAAAAAGACACATGAAGGATTAACTTAATAAAAGTTTTTAGACCAATTATTTCTCTGTAGGTTAAAAATATAAAACTATCTGTAAACAATCTACAGACTGTATTGGTTTCTTGTCTCAGAAGCCAGGCTTAAACAATCTGTAAATTAACAAAACGTACACTAGAAATAACACTGTTAAAAGGAATCTCAATAAAATAAAAGTTAATTATCATAAAAAAAAGAATATAAAGTTTTAAAATGTAGAATTAAAAAAAATCCAATAATAAATATTTTAAATGAAAAAAAAAAGATAATACCCTTTAAAGGTTTTTTCTTTAAATTATAAATTTTATTGTCATATAAGAGATGTTACATGTTGTTTATTCTGTACACAGTACGAGTAATCTTATGTTGGTAAAACAGATAATTTTGTGTTTAAAGATAAACAATTACATTTTATGTTAGAAATACTATTCTGAGTGTGATCCCTGTGGGCTCTGATTTTCAAGAACACTATTTTATATATTTTCCTCTCTTCATCTTGTATAAACAAAAGTAGAAGATTATCTTTCATCAAAATATTTACATAGAAAACTTTAAATATTTCATTGAAGCCTCCCTTGAAACGTGGTTCACTGGGTAGCCATCCCTAACTTAGATTAGAGGGAAGGCACCATCCACCACTAACTTTTGTGCTACTGTTTTAAAAACAAAAAGTGTGAATGACCATCACATTATAATGCCCCTTCAGCTGAAAGGGCAAGCATATTCAGTTACAGGATTCAAGACCAAACTGTCATTTTCAAGGACTTAATTTACCAATGTTAACAGAATATGACCTCCAACAAAGTTAAATAAATAACCTTTTATTATGTTTATAATAATTACAGTTAATAGCTGTACAAAACATTGTTTTGATTGATATACCCATATGTTAAAGTGATGCTTAGTTTCCCCAATATAAGAGCCCTTACAGTCTCTGCACATGTATAAATAGACGAGATGCAATCAATGGGCAATCGATACATGATCTCTGTAGCGAAAAAATTTAAGTCTGAAATTAGGTTTGAAAATAATTTTCAGATCAACTTGTGGATAGTAACAGTTATGTAATCTTTTCATTCACTTCATGATAATGAAGCTCTGTCTTTTAAGATATAGTAAGCAGGTTTGTATAAAGATAGTTTTGGCACGGTAACTATTTTCAATGGCTTGGCAAATGTACTTGTTAAGAATGAGAAATTGTTTTCTTCAACAAATGCTTAAGGTAACCATTTCAAAAAAGAATGTTTTGTATTAAAGAAATTTCTTTATGAAAGGCCAGGTGAGAAAAGATAAGTTTGTAGGCCCCAATCGGCAAGCAATGTACATAAGACTACTTTTGAAAGAAGAAGGTATAAAGCTGTCCAACTGTCCACCTTATATAACTATAACACATGAAGGATATCCTCCAATCTGAAACCTAAAGAACTGGTAGCAGTTAAAGAACTCTCTTTCAATAAAAAAGTCATCACCACTTGACTGGATAAAGGAAATGGAGTTGTTATTCTCAACAAAGCTGACAATGTTAAAAAAATGCTGGAAATTCTTAATGATTATATCAAGTTTAAAGTTATAAACAAAAAACCATTGTCTATACTTTAAAGCTTGAAGTAAAAACTCGTAGGTTTCTGAGATACTTGAGAAATAGAATTATTATTTCTGATTATGTTTACAACAATTTATATACTAAAGGCTTCCAACCTAGAGTATTATATGGCCTGCCTAAAGTTCACAAACCACACACCCTACAGTTTTCACCTTAGGTACTTTCTTGTATCTATCTTGAAACCTTTTACTGGGAATGAATTTACAATACCTGACATCTTTAGCTTTTTCTGAAAAGTCAGTCAACTCCCTCCCCATAAAACCACGTAATGGCCAGTTTTGATATCACTGCTCTTTTCACTAATATTTCCCTGGATGAAACTATTAACATTGCCCTTTCTAAGCTTTTTACAAAAAACATTCTTGTGAATGGACTTCCAGAATCTCATTTCAAATCTATGTTGAAGTTCTCAACTAAAGATTTTTTTCTCCTTTTTAAGAACTCTTTACAAACAGATAGATGACATTACTATGGGCTCTTCCTTAAGACTAATGCTTATCAACCTTTTTCTTTGTCATCAGAATTGGATGAACAACTGTCCTTCAAACATCAAGCCTGTTCTCTACAAATGCTGAGTAATTGATACTTTCCTTATTTTTTATCATAAAGACCATATCCCATGCTTTCTTGAATATCTTAACTCACAACGTCCCTCTCTACACTTTACTCATGATAATGAGACTAATAACTCATATTTTCTTTCTGGACATTTTAATTAATCATGATACCAACAGTTCTTCTACATCATAAAAATACATTTATTGTTCTATTCACTCAGTTTTATAGCTTTATACCTTCTTCTTTCAAATGCATTCTTAAACTTTGCCTACTGAATAGGGCCTACAAACTTACCTCTTCTTAACCTGGCCCTTCACAAAGAAATTTTTTTTTTATACAAAGCATTCTTTTTGAAGTGGCAACCCTAAGCATTTACTGCAGAAAACAACTTTCTCATTCTTAACAAATATGCTTACCAAGCTGTTTAAAATACTTACTGTAATAAAACCAGTGCTTGAGGTGGAGTGTAACACGGGAGTATGTATACCCCACTTCTCTAATTTGACATTTTGCATACCCCCACTTCTTGTGCATCATGATTAAGAATTCCAAACAATGGAAAATGCTATCACCATTTTATGTGCGAGTATACCCCCACTTCTGAATTTCCACTTCGAGCACTGACTTAAAACTATCTTTATCCACACCTGCTTACGATATCTTGGAAGACAGAGCTCCATTATCATGAAGTAACTGAAAAGATTATGTAACTGTTACTATCCCCAAATTAATCTGAAAGTTATTAATACTCGTGATTTAATTTGCATTATATGTTCATTTTTTTGTACTAAAATTGTATAATATCCTTCCCTATAGAGTATATGATTACCATTGTGTATTTTTTTATCTCTAGCTTACTAAAGATGAAATTCTGAAGATTCCAAACATATATTAAAAGCTTCAGATAATTATGTAATTGTTGTTACTTATAATTAAATTACATTTTTTGAAAAACAAATCCATCACAAATAAAATTTACTGAACATATTATTTTAACTTGCTAATAGAACGTTAAGTCAACTTGTATTAACTGGTTGCTGATCATATACAAATGAAGATACAATGCCAACAATGCAAAGATTCAATGTTACTCTTATTGTTACCAAAACAATTCTCATATTATTTCACACATTAACAATGTTTTATATCTTGTAATTTTCCCACATAGTTGCATCTTATTACTTTAAATGTTTTCTCAGTTTACTGCTGCACTTCCACCTAAAAAAAAGAACTTTTCAAGGAACTAGAAGCATTGTGCATAAATAAAACCTTTATATTTCAACATGATATTCAGTGTGTAAATGTTCTTGTATGATAAAACATACCTATGTTTAAACAATATTTAAAATAATAATTGTTCTGAATAGCTCTACTTGTCAAAGGTGTTGTTATGTATATCAGTCATTATGAGTATGATGGTTATAAGAAAATCAAACAATTTTAGACCTAGGAAAAAAAAAAACTAATAAGAGTACAAAGAGACAAAATAATTAGTAACGGGGTGAAAAATTTCACTCAAAATATTCCAGCCTAAATGAATCACTGCATAAATAATGGCAGAAATAATCAGGTATATGCTGACAAGCTGTCTTTAATGGCCAATATTTGACTTTTCATACATGGCCACTAGGATTATGACACTCTTATACTATTATATTTTTACCATTTGGATAATTTGGATTTATATTTCTTTCTATCTTTTTATCAACCAATGTTAGGCAGAATAACTGATGAAGAACTTAGGCTAGAAACTTTGTTAATATTTGATACATTTCTATTGAAGATGGAATTCTGAAACATCCATGTTATTTTTGCTATCAATAATTTTATGATTTTAAAATCCTGCCAAATGAGTCTTGAGCTTATTTTATTATGTTATGAATATTATTTCAACAATATTCATGTACACGTTTACTTGCAGACAGAGGTACTTAATTCAAAGTCTGTTACTAATCATTGTTGCCAAGACAGTATATTTCCATTTCTATGAGTCACATTTTCTAGAGATCGTTTTTTCATAAAATGGAGATACATAGAAAGGTATGGCTTGTATTCAATAAAAATGGGAATATAGAAGAAATGAGGTTAGACACTCACAAACTTTTCTAGCATCTCTTGATAAAAACCATTGATTTTGCATGATTACCAGTCACAAAATATTTGTGTATAAGATTCTACAACTTTCAAGGATTTCATGACCTGTGCAAACCTTCTTGAAGATTAGAAATCCTTGAACACACATGGAAAGCCCTATAGTAAATGCAACCTTGGTTTTCCTTCCTCTTTCATGAGTTAGCAATTGAAGAAGTTGGGTACATAGATATTTTAAATTTTTTAATTAAAAATTACCCATTCGGATCTATTTAACCTTATGTTTTAAGACTGTGTACCTTTGTACTCGTCACACATAAAGGATAGAGAAATAAAATGTTGGTACAAACTACAGTGTGAGAAAAATTATATGTACTTATCATGAATTATGTATTGGGATTTGTTTAATCTTATGTTTTAAGAGTTTTTACTTGTCATAATAAAGGATAGAAAAATAAAACATTGGTATAAACTACAGTGTGAGAAAAATTAGATATATCTTTTATAAAAGAGGTATCTGAAGAAATAGAAACCATCCAGATGTTGGAACACACCATCTATCAAATTTATCCTCTATTTACAAGCCTCACAAGTGAAACATGAATGACAATTAACTCTCAACATGGGCTCGGTCAATCTGACCAACCATGTGAACTCTTTGTACTTGTTTAAAGTCTTTTTAGATTTAATACTTCTAACTTTCAATATAGTGCGTATGTCTTCACAAAATTTGGCAGTCTTTCAGTTAATATTACAAGTCTTTCACATACAAAAAATTTGTTTTGAATAGTCCATGTACAAAGTAATTTTCATGTTCAAATTAAAAATACTTTTCCTCATCTCAAATTTCCTTTGTGAATCCCTAAAACCTCCTAAATGCATTTCAAACATTTTTTTCAGTAAAACTTTATATTTTATCTGTTATTTTCTCACCCTATCTGAAAACGGGATTGGTCAATTCGACTGACCTCCTAACCACCATAAAACAAAAATCGAAATAAACCTAAATTACCCTTTTTTACTTTCTAGAATGATGTCAATTCCTGAGGAATTTTTATTATTAATTTTTTTCATTATCTTACCTAATCTAACCTAATAAGTTTATGATTTTAATATTTCAGTTATATTTACAATAATAGATAAAGGATATACATGAAAAACAACAAATATAGTACTTGCCTGGGCCTTATTTTTTGCTGTCAACTGTTGATGAAACTTAAATCTACTCTTTTATACTAATGGTACTATTATATTATATCATTTTTTATTTAATTAAATAAAGCACCTAAGAACAAAGAATAATAAAACATAAAAAGCAAACAATGTCCTACAATTATCATGCTTTTTCTGACTTTCTAACTATGAAATAAGAGCCTTTAATAACTCAGGTAAAACAAATTTTAAACAGAAACAGGAAATAGACAATTTTCTGTGTAGAAAACAATGCAATATAACACATCATTTGATAGATTAAAACTATTAGTTATAAATAATATAGTATAAAACGTCAGAGAGAACCATCAGCAATTTGTGATAGACAGGATGTGAGAGGTGGGCATGGCAAGTTGGTCTGATTTTCTAGTTTATGGCTCTGTAAACAAATAAGATTGAAGACCATAAAAAAGATGCTTTGCCTGAATAATATCTATATTATAATAAGCAATTTCTTGGAGGGGTGGTAAATAAATTAGAGAAGAGAGAAGACAGAGAGCAAATGTTACAATTCTCATACTAGGGGAGATTGAGAATTTATCTTTAATATTTCCTTATAAAAAAAATAAGAACTTAAACCTTAAAAAATATTAACATTTGATTTATTAACTATGTTTTGTGCCAAGTTGATTCATGTACATATAATGGAGTAAATGAATTTTGAATGCAACTCAGTAAAAGGTTGTGATGTACAATGTGACCTGCCCAATACAAAAGGGTTAAATTTAAATCAATTTACTTTAACATACAGATAAAATGATAAGTCCATGTATTAAAAACTGTTATTATATATCCTGATGATTTACAAATAAAAACAAAATTACAATAACTGATACTCATGCACATTACTTGGATTCAGACAAAAAATCAGCAATAGTTTGTTTGCTATACTTCTGATAAATGTTGAGAATTTTCTTTCCAAATTTATGGACATCTTGCATCTAACAGTAACATACCTTCTTCTGTTTTTGCAAACAAAAAGAAATATACATTTTCATAGATATTTAATTAATGCAGAATTTATAGTAAGTTGGAATACTTCCTTTTGAATGTAAATCTTTTATTCATAAGTCTCAGGCAAAAATTCTCAACTTTTGTTTAAACATTTAATACTTAATATCAACATATGCTGCACTGGATATGAACCTTGTCCCCATACATTCTCTGAACCTTTGCACCATGGGGCAAAAAACAAACAAACTGGAATTTGTCTTAGGGCCCTGGAAAATTTTGGGTCTATACCTCTGTAATGTAATCTACGTATATTTTGGGGCCTAATTTGCTTTTTCATTAATGGCTCTTTAATGTTCATACAATGACCTTCAATTTATTTTGTAGCCTTTTAGCATGGATGAGACCATTCTCCATGTGCAATATGTGCTATTCATTTATATTTCTGGGTTTAGAGAGGGTGGGGGGGATAAGAATTTCATAATGTTCCAAAACTAATACACATGGAACGATCTTTACAAGTATATATTTAAATTGTATTTACAATAAAGGCAACTGTCAAAGACTGAATTATTGGTAAATATATATACACATATTTTACACAATACCTTCTGTGATAACTGCAGACATGGGTGTCTGCAAACTTTTTTCCCAGGGAAGGGCATAGTAGTGTGAAATTGTAAATATATAAAATATTCATATACATATGCTGAATGAATAAAGAGTTATGTTTCTCATTTTCCAGAGGGGGGGCAAGTGCCCTCTCTCGTCCTCCTCTGGGGATGCTCATGACTACACCCAATACAAGCTTACTAAGTTCTCTGTTATTTATTAAATGGAGGTATTAAAATAAGTTAGAGTTACTTCAATGTGCAATTAAAAATACTAGAACTAATGAGCACAGAAAGACTACTAGGACAAACACTGAACTATGAAACTGATAACTAAATTCTCCTTGCAATGTAAATGGATGATATAAAGATGGTAGCCATTATGTGAGTAAAACAGGAGATCTGAACAGTACAAGTCTAAACCCATGTTTTAAAGCACAGTAAAGTAGTTATTATGGGAGCTGGAACATCACATTCTGAAAATGAATTTTACCTTTCACCTCCCATAATCAGTTGCATCAACTTATTCTATACAATCTTTAATTCTCTTTTATTGTATTTCTGCATAATAAACTGAGGTTAATGCCATTCCTTCCTTCTCTTTACATAATTTCCAAATCCACCAACCATACAAATATATATGGACAATGACTTTTGAGGGTCCAATTATCTCTTAAGCTTATAGGTTAGGCTCCCTACTGCATACTTTCCATTGTAAAAGGTTCTGTTATAAGGCTGTCATGTCAAAAGCATACCACTTCCCCTTGCAAACTTTCCATAATCCATCTACTGCTTGAGAATTACAGTTTCACAGTGCCCATTTCAACAGTCCAATCACACAGAAATCCAGTTATGCTGCATCTGTTAACTTGGCCAATATGTTTTTTATATACATAATAATCATTTACTAATAAATGCTTACATCTCAGCTCATTTTTTACAGTGACCATTTTCTGTACATGATACAAGATTTTACTTAGTTATATTTAAATTTTAATTAAGCTATTTTATGATCAATGTTTGCCAATGAAATCAGCATTAAAATTTATGTTATAGTCCAAAGTTTTATATTATCTAAGTTTTAATTCCTTTATTTCAAAAGCAACCTTAAAGAAAAGTTCTTAAAGATTTGTTATTTTCTCTCGTGATCCATAAGTTCACAAAATGTTAAATTTGTAGTTTGAACAGTTCTTGACTCAAGCTAACCTTCCATATATAGAAAGAATCTAGGTTAATTGCTCTGTTTACACATTCTTCTTTCAAGTTCCATAGGGCCCGTTCAGAGAAATAAAATTCTCTTGACAGATGCCATGCCCATTTTCTACACAGAGAAAAGAGAGCTTTTTGAAGTACGTTCTTTTAATTGTTACTTTAAAACTGTCACAATGAATTATATAAAGAACTAGTCAAACTGCTCTTAGCATTGGTGGTTACAAGATCGGTCAAATCTACAAAACCCATATAGAGTTTCGTTACTGAAAATAACAGATAAAATATAAAGTTTTTTCTTAACTTAAAGAAACATTTGATAACTATCCGGACATCATAAATTTTGCATATGTAATTTCAAAATTTTCTCTTAATAAAGTTTTCTTAAGAAACGTTTGATAACTATCTGGACATTGTATAAAGATTTTGCATATGAAATTTCAAAATTTTCTGATGCATAAAAGTATTTTTAATCTGAAAATGAAAATTATTTGGAGAGGCAACATGCAAAGAGAAAAAAAGGCATGAGAAACACATTGCTTTACAAACCTTAAGACTTAATAAAGAAATTTTATATTTTGTGTATGAAAGCATTGTAATGTTTACTGATAATCTGCAAAATTACGTTAACATATGCTTACTAATTTAAAAGTTATAGCATGAAAACTATAACAAGTACAAACTGGTTATGAGGTTAGTCCCAGGGACCAAGCCCATGCTGAAAGACTTAATAAACTTCTAAAAATAAAATGAAAGTTAAAATTGAAAGATTCTACCCTCTGAACATAGGTAATTTTTCTTCAATTTTTGGCAAAAATTTCAAGAATAATACAGAAAGTGTTCATTGTATTCATTAATATTTTCTTATTAGAAAAAAAGGAAATATAAGAAATAATTCCTAACACAATTTTAATTAAGTTAAATATTTCAGTTCAAAATACCTACACGAATACTAAAAGGTTGTTGGTACAAAAAACATACTATAACTTTATGCAAAGGTATGAAACCCTGTGACGTGAGCACTTTTGAAAGGTAGACCAACAGTGCTTGAGTTATAGAGTTTCTTATTTTTGTTTTTAACTGATTTTTTGAACCTACATGTTTTTCTAACATCATGAAAAATAACTAGAACTAAAAAGCTGTGAAATGAAAAAATACCTGCAACTCATTTGGTCATTAAATAAAAACAAGCATACACTATCATATAAACTAGAGTAACTTAGGTACTTAGTTACAAAACATACTTGTATAGGTGGGTATCTTGGATAAGCATCTCTGAAATCATTTAGAGTAAGTTTTTTGTTAGCCCACTGTCTTTCTGCTGTTTCATTGAAAACCTGGAAAATGGAATTTATTTTATAGTTACATGAAGGATTTCATATTAAGTAAACAGCAACAATATACTCTACATATGAAACTAAAAATCAAGATAAATATAAAAGGTTTCTGTTATTTATGTGCATTGTAAAACATATATAGGAATATATGCACTGGCATCTGCGAGTTAATTCTCTTAATTCAGTTTAAAGTATGTGCAGTTTTGGGTTCCAATCCTACATTAAAAGAGAGATTTCCAGATGTTCACTGTTTGTTAATTGTTATGATCTGTATTTGAATGTTTTAAAACACTGATAAGCATTATCCTAATGTTCAACTTTTAGAACACACATATATAATAACTGATTTCAATCTCACATTTATTACTCTTAAGTTTCTGTGAAGTAAATAATAAAATCAAAATAAACATACTAAGCTTACAAGGATGGCATCCTACGTTTTTCAATTTCTTCAGTGAAACTATTTAAAATTGGCACATAAATAAGAAAAAAAAAGGAATTTGAGCTTTACAGTCTAATAGGCATGGCTGAAAAACTCTTGCCAAATTCATAACTAAAGGAAGCAAAAGCTGAGGTATAGTTAATACATCTGACATGTCACAGGTATTTAAATCCCATCCATCCTCAATCCAAAATTTCAACTAGTAATTACACCAATTTATTGTTACAAGTAATACCACAATAAACACTACATACATAATTTGATACATTAGTTTTTCCGAGAAGATGTCTAAAGTTATAATTTTCCTATACTGAAAATGTATTTCTGATAAGTACTTATCTCCATTCACATGAAAAGAGGAGCACATCCAAGTGGGAGAGAACTAAGGTCAGATAGTGATCCAAACCATACAATATTTATAAAACTCTATCCCAGAAAATATAAAAGTAAGCAAAATAAAATAGGTGTAGAGTGGCTAAGACATGATGGACTGTACACGGCACGTCACCTACATCCAAAACCCATGCTGCCGAGAACCGACATCCACGCAGGGGTAGGATGAGGATCCTACCATCAATAAGTCAACTATAATCCAAAACCCGGCTTAAAGGTACCAATATCCATGTGGGGTTGGAAAGAGGATCATAACACCGAAAAGTCGACTACAATCCAAAATCCAACCATCCAGTGGGTGTAGGAAAGAGGATCATACCATCTTCACCTCAAGTTCATAAGAATGGAGGAATCAAGAACCCTCCCCCGACCCATGAACGGGGCACATTTTAATATAAGAAATTGATAGATCAATCCAAATCTACACCAGCAGAACACTACCACCCTACTCTCAACTGAATGGTTGTATAATCATTTCTATATTTTATTTGTATGTCATTAACCCATTCAGGAACTGGAAAGAGGTAAGGACTCTCAAACTCCACTAGAGGAAAAAAAGGGTGGGAAAATGAGGTAGAGAGTCCAAAGGAACAAGAACACCTGAAACTATATTTTCAAAAGCAGACCATACCGATTTATTCAATACAAGGCATAACAGGGATGGACAGCTGCCCCCTTCTGCTTTACCCATGTAGTCCATGGGTGAGTATGATCCAGGACAGGCAAATTTATCAAGCAATTGCATCATGAGGATAAACCTACAAACGATCTTGTTAAACACCCCATCTCTGCAGTGTGTGTTGCATGGCCATGAAAATATAATATGTAAGTCGACATGGCCAGACAGTGCGGACTTGATCGGTTAAAGAATACCTAGTCACGTACCACTCACCACAGAGTGGGATCCAGATAGAAAAAGAGGGACATGCCCCTAAAAAAGAACAGGTATATATACTAAAAGGTAACTTACCAGTCACAGTCTCATGTTGAGAGTGAAGGATGGCAACAGGTGGATGACATTACCCAGACAAGGAAGAAACAGCTACCCAAAGCAGAGAATGGAGAATGTAGTCCTAGTGCTAGACAGACGAACAGCAGGGTAGACATGCATGGAAAAGGAAGGTGCATGATAGGAGTGAAGACACAAGTAAATAATGATGGGAAGAAAGGAGACAAGAAATAAAAGGCCAATTGAATCACAATCCAAACCCAAAAGGTAAGGGAGGAAGGAAAAAATCACAGAGAAAGAAGTGTAGTAAGAGGAGAAAACTGTAGGAAACTAATTCAACAGAAAGAGGCTTTGAAAATAATGAAGCAACACACAACATGTACTGGACAGAGAAGGTAATTTGGATCCCACTAAAAAGAAATGTGGAAGACAGGAAGAAATGAAAAAGTCAAAAGAAATATACCACATGAGACACTAAAATGTAGGTGAATAAGATCAATCCAGAACAAAAGTAACAAATCGAGCCAAAACATCTGAGAAAACCAAAGCAGTGCTGGCCAGGAATGATCAATCAGAAAGATCTGAACTGGAGTGACACGGATGCACAAAAATCTGGGGAAGAAGACTGATGGAATGAGAAAAACTAATGTAAATCTGTCTCAACTAAATGACAGACAGCGTAATTGGATGATGAACCAAAGACCAAAAACAAAAGAGATAATTAACTGGGAAGTGATAAAAGATTAAAAACTTCACATGGAGAAGTACCCCACAGGAGGCAGAGCCACCAAAAATTAGGGGGATTGAGAAGTCACTCTTTAGCAGAAAGTGTGTCAGGGTTGGAAAGTCAATTTGCTATGAGGACAAAGGACCTGGAACACAACCCTCCAGGAGACGTTTGCGAAGTACAAGGGTTCAAAAAAAAAAGAAGAAATCCACTGTTTACATCAAAGGGAACAAGAAGTAGTGTCCCCTTGGCAAGTGATATAAGCCACCACCCTCAGAAAGTATAAATGAAACAGGACTAATCAAACCAGACAAGAGGATGAGTGGGAACCGAAGCACCTCAGACTGGCAGAAGTGCCTGCATGTGAAGAGGATGAGACTTTTCGACTGTAGACCATTATCCTGCAGTCTCCTACTGATAGAATCACTCCCCCTACCTTTGGAGATGAGCATCAGGGAGGAGAAACAATCCAGAATAGGGGAAAAAAGCGGTAAACCCAACGTCATGGGGGATATGTTCAGCTATCAATGCATTTAGACTAATAGGGAAGGATGAAAATTAACAGGAAAACCTAAAGTAAAAGCTTGGATAACAGAAATCACCTGTGAATGCATTCAAGGAGGAGAATGGATGGGCCCGACAGAAGGGTGTTTAAAAAAATACACACCTCAAAGAAACTAGAATATGAGGTATGTAAGAGGAAAACTTAACCAACCAGAAATCCAACTACCCAATCCAACTGTGGAAGGTATATGAGTATGTGAAGATAACCCTCATGTTAAAGGAGCTAACTCAAGGAAGATGTCCAATCAACATTGTTGGCAAAATCCCCCAAAATTTCAGGTAAAGACCGCCCCTCAAAAGACATATGGAACAGAAAAAAAATCCAAAGGTCAAGGCATGAAACTGGTATCCAATCACGTGGTGAAAAACAAACAAACCACAGATAGGAATGTTTATTGTGGGCATTTTCAGTCATGCAGAAACAGCCTACCCAAATGTGATCAAAGACTACAGAATAAAACAGGGAAGACCCAAGAAGTGATTGAGGTGGGACTGATCGATCCAGAACCCCAATCAGCATCGAGTAAACAAGACGAATGAATAAACCCTGCAGGTAAGACAGGTAAAGGACAGGAAGTGGCTGAACATATAAATAAATAAAGATGATAATATCTCAGAATGAAACAAAAGACCAATTTAAAATATTGAATATAGCATCACAGATACTCCATGTGATGCTAAATGTACAGAAGTAGTCCCACCCCCAAAAAACCACACATTGCCATATCTTAATTTTAGTTGGAATTTCAATTTTGTTTCAGCTTATTCTATTCATTTCAACCCATGATGACATCATGTAGTAAACAGTCAGAATGTATTAAGAGTCTGGCAATGAAAGTGCACAAAATTGCAAATGTTTTCCTACTGTGTTTAAGTCTCCTACTGAACAAAATCCACAGGTATATATTGAATGCATACACACACATATGCATATTTTTGTCTAGCCAAATTCATAGAATCATATTAGGCAAAATACAAAAAAACTGTTTGAGAAAATGAAAGGAAAATGCTACACCTGTTGTGAAACAGAAGTCAACATTGATGTGAGAGCTGAAATAGTTATCCTACATGGCATGAAAAGTTAACTTTTATGGTTGAAAACAGCCAAATGAAGATATAGTGTTACCAAGATGTTTAAAAATAAAATGTTAACATATGACACAAAGTGTCAGAGTACAATTTTACTTAGTATTCTAGTGTTCTATTCTTATAGCTCTGTACCAGTATGGTGTGAGAGTACTTAACAAGGATTAAGCTCTGGCCACTAGAGGCGAGTGATTGCCAGCTTGTGAAGTTACAAGCAGAAATCAACACAAATGATACTATATGTCACATACAGCATGTTTTACAATAGCATCCCTTCTCTGTCATCTTGAATGGTATGCTTAGTGAGTAATGTCTCTTGGTATACCTGAGAACCTGGTGCTTAACAGTACTTTGACCATTGATACTATATGTCACATACAGCCTGTTTTACAATAGCATCCCTTCTCTGTCATCTTGAATGGTATGCTTAGTGAGTAATGTCTCTTGGTATACCTGAGAACCTGGTGCTTAACAGTACTTTGGCCATTGTCCATCCCAATACACATTTGAATAAGGCAAGAGTTTTAGTGAATTTTGGAACAGTATAGGAGTCTGCAGCTTTGCTGCAACAGAGCATGAAGTCTTAATCCATCACGGGATAGATATGCCAGTACTGACTTCCCTGTTCATTCCAGATACTGTCAGATAATATTCATACTTACTTTCTTTCACAAATACTATGTATCTCACTCTCCTATAGTACATTTCATATTTAAACAACTTCTAATATTTTCCTAAAGTTCTAATTTGGAACATGCTCAATCCAGTCAAGGTCATGTGTCAAACTGAGCCTGAGGAATTACTTTCTGTAGCTGGTCCAGTCTAAGAACTTATAAACTCTTTCATGGACTTGTTGTATCGTGTCTTACTTTATCTTGTATGAGTGTTTTACGTCTGTCATGTAAAGCAGGGATACTTCCAGTTTCTTGCAATCCTATTTCAATTGGACAGCTACAGAGAGGATGTGGATGGTGAGAGCAGTTTTGGACAGCCATATAGAGAAAGTGGATCATTAGAGTAGTTTCAGACAGCCATATAGAGAATGTGGATAATTAGAGTAATTTTGCACAGCTATATAGAGAATGTGAATTATTAAATCAGTTTTGGACAACCATAGAGAGATGTGGATTGTTAGAGCAGTTTTGGACAGCCATATAGAGAAAGTGGATCATTAGAGTAGTTTCAGACAGCCATATAGAGAAATTGGATAATTAGAGTAATTTTGCACAGCTATATAGAGAATGTAAATTATTAAATCAGTTTTGGACAACCATATAGAGATGTGGATTGTTAGAGCAGTTTTGGACAACTATATAGAGAATTGGAATAGTGAGAACAGTTTTGGATAGCTATATAGAGAATGTGGGTTGTTAGAGCAGTCTTGAACAGCCAAATATAGAAGGTGAACTGTTAGAGCAAGTTTTGGACAGCTATATAGAGAATGTAGATTACAAGAGCAATCTTGCTTAGCTATAAAGATTTGAATCATGACAGTAATTTTGACACTTATAGGGAGATTAGCTTCTGCTTTGAAAGGGTGAAGACTTGCATTAAGAGGCTGTGTTTTTGTGTATGTTCTTTATTGCATATGATAACTTGGCATTGTGATATTTTAGTTTTACTTTAATTTAAAGTTTGTGTTAGTTTGGGTGAAAGTATGTATAACATGCAGAATTTCAATTCCACTAAAATTTTGAGAACAAACTCTGAGATAAATGGAGGTGACAAGAAATTGCAAAAAGAGAGTTCAGTAAATGTATAAGTTCATAAAGCTTTTTCATTTGATTAAGATGGTATAGTTCACATATACATTGAGCAAAAACTAATGTTCATGTTTCAAAAATAATCACCTACACGTGTATTATACAAGCCCTGTTGCTATGCTGGAGCTCGCACTTATAAGTCTTGAATAACATTTAGCAGAAACATGCAGTAGCATGACATCTGTTCTCAGAAGTTTTCTCTTATTACATATACATGTATAATCCAAGGAACAAAAAACTTGTACCTAAAAAAATTAAAACTGTGTGTATTGTGTTCATAAACTGTAAAAGTTAACTTTTTTATGTTTAAGGTAACTAAAAAAATATATATTTAGTGGCAATGCTATGTCAAACACTAAGGTTGTAACTTTTACAACTTCATAAACATGCCAATAAAGAAAAAAATAAGCCAAAATATATATACAAAATTAAAAAAGAACATTTCAGTAAAACCAGAGGAAAAAACTACATTTCCTAGCTGTCCTTTTTCAGTCTTTTCAGCTAGAGAGACAGAGAGAATAAAAAAGAGAGTCTGGGATTGATACAATTGTTCTTATTGTAATTTTAGTGGCCTCAAAATATCTTCATTGATTCCATTTTCAATGATATATATAAAGAAAATGCTAATGGCAAATGCAGTTTTTCCTACTTTATCAAGAAATAACTTTAAACAAATTTGCATTTAAAAAATATTTGAATTTAATGATTTTTCACTGGTAAAAACTCTAAATATGAACAGAATTTGAAACTCTTTCATAAAGTCCTGATGATAAACCACATAAATAGAGCTTAAATAATTATCTCAGACAGCATTTTGAGTATGTAATCATGATAACTGTGAAATCTGGCAACTTATTAGATTCTGATATTTCCAGAATTAATTAACTTCACCACATGAGCTCGCTTCAATTATCTTCAAATGTTTCTATAACATAATATACATTATATTAAATAGCAATAAGCATAACAGAGCTTTATTGTATAACACCTACCTTGTGCTGTAGAAGTACAATAAGCTGCCATCTAAGGATTAATCCACGAAACCTTCCAAATGTTCGATTAGTTGATAAGGATGCTGGCTAAAATAATATAAAACAGACTGCCTTTTGATTTTGCAAAATTACAGTGAGACATAAAATGTTGTCCCTACTTAAGTAATGCTGACAAATGAGGTTCTGTTCATCCTGGCCATCCAACAGTAAAGCAGTGTAATAACTATTTTAATTTGTTCAATTTTGAATCAATATGTTTCATAAATGAAAAACAAACAGAGTATATGTGTTAACTCTCTCAATACAGGCTCGGTCAATATGACTGATCATGACCTCTTTTGTACTCGTTCAAAGTCTTTATAGATTTGATATTACTAACTTTTAATATAGTGTGTATATCTTAATAAAATTTGGCAAGTCTTTCAATAAAAATTACGTCTTTCACATACAAAAAATCATATTTTTTAGTGAAGTATTTTTAATAAACTAAAAAAAAAAGATTTGTCCGTGAATATATCAAGTATTTGTTTTGAATAGTCTATGTGCAAAGTGATTTTCATGTTAAGATTAAAAATACTTTTCTTCATCTTAAAAATCACAATTTGTGTAATCTCTAAAACCTCCTAAATACATGTCAAATGTTTGTTTTTGGTAAAACTTCATATTATAGATTTGATACTACTAACTTTTAATATAGCGTGTATATCTTAACAAAATTTGGCAAGTCTTTCAGTAAAAATTATGTCTTTCAAATACAAAAAATCATATTTTTTTAGTAAAGTATTTTTAATAAACTAAAAAAAGATCTGTCCGTGAATATATCAAGTATTTGTTTTGAATAGTCCATGTGTAAAGTGATTTTCATGTTAAAACTAAAAATACATTTCTTCATCTTATAAATTACAATTTGTGTAATCTCTAAAACCTCCTAAATACATTTCAAATGTTTGTTTTCAGTAAAACTTCATATTTTGTGTGTTATTTGTCAATTTGACCAACCTCATAACCACCAAAAGAAAATTCAAATAAATCTAAATTACCCTCTTTTTCTTTCTAGAATGGCTTCAAATGTAACATGAAATTATATTCATTTATCCTAAGTAGCTTTAAACTCATGAAAGTATCCATCTGTTTAAAATTAAATTTTATTGTTTTATTGCCCTTTGGATCATGTCTAACTACTGTTTGTGCCATTATAAGTTGTAAATCACTTTACACTAACAAAGTACCTTACCCACAAACTATTCTGAGCTACTCGTGTGCATGCCTCATGAAATATTCTTATTGTTTATTTTACCTTAACTAACCTAAAGAGATCCTTATTTTTACATTTTTAATACATTTATAATAATAAATAAAGAATAAAAATAAGAAATAAAGTACTTATCCGATTATTCTTTTTTTATTTGCTATCGACTATGTATGACACTTAACTCTACTTGTTTTATACTAATGGTAGTAGGGGATTAAATAATTATTTAATTAAGAAGTGCAACAAAGAACATAGAACAATAATATGCAAAAAGAAAACAATTTCCTCTAACAATCACAGTTTTTCTGGCTTTCTAACTATACAACAATAGCCATTACAAATTCTTCCAAGCTAGTCATTACCTTTCCCGTGGGAACAAAGCCTGTACTACATGTGAAACTGATGATTATCTGTCCAGAACACAAAGTAATATAATACATCATTTGATAGATGAAAACCTTGGCTTTCTATTGGTTATAGGTAATGTATATAATTAAACGTAAGAGAGAACTATTAACAAATCCTAAAAGAGAGGCTATGACAAGGGGGGGTGTCTGATTTTCAATTTGATATTTCTGCAACCAAAAAAATTGAAGGCTATAAAAATTATGATTTGTCTGAGCAATGACGATTTTATAGTGAGTAATTTACACTTCATTTCGTAGTTACTGGAAGAGTGGTGGATAAAGTAGAGAAAAGAAAATACATATATAGAGAAATTGTGTCACACTAGGGGAAATTCAGAATTTTTTAAAATATTGCCTTATAATATTAAGAAGTTAAAACTTATATACTATTAAAATATGGTTTATTAGCTAAGATTTTATGCTATACAAATTGGTATAACATAAACAAAAAGTACTTTAAGAAAAATGTTGAATGTAAGACACTAAAACCTTGTGTCATGAACAGTAAAGGATACCCATGGAGATAGGGTTAATAAGTGAGGGCTAAACTTGGAGCAGTCAACACTCTAACTCCATATATTCACAGACAAATCTTTAGCAACATCACTTAAGAAATGTTTGTGTATAAAAGACTTGTAATATTTACTGAAAGCTGCCAAATTTCCTAAAAATGCACAAAATGTATTAAAAGTTATAGTATGGAACTCTGATGGTTACTTCGTGGTTACAAGGTCGGTCACATCAACCAACCCTGTATAGAAAGAGTTAGACAAAGAAATCAAGGGACAAGTGTTGGTGGCAAAAAGTTTTTCTTTTCATAAATCATTTCAATGTAAAAAATATGAATAATGAAAAAGGTAGGGAGTGACATTATGAGATCAGTTGGAAGATAAATAATTTAATCAAAAAGATCCTTATTACAAACAACAACCCTTAACTCTCTCTATAGAGATTCGGTGAAATTGGCTGACCATGTGAGACTAATTTGTACTCGTTTAAAGGCATTATAGTTTTGATATTAATAACTTTTAATATAATATGTATATTTTCACATACAAAAAAATTCAGTGAAATATTTTTAATACACTAAAAAAAAGATTTGCCATGAATATATCGTCTTTTTTTTTTTTACTAATCCAAGTGCAAAGTGATTTTCACGTTAAGATTAAAAATAGTTTTCTTCATCTGAAAATTTCAAATTTATTTGCATAATCTCCAAAAACTAAATACATTTAAAACATTTTTCAGTAAAACTTTATATTTTATATGATATTTTCTCTACTGTAACTCTATACGTAGTTGGTCAATTTGACCAACCTTGTAACCATCAAAAGAAATTTGAAATAAATCTAAATTACCCTTTTTTTTCTTTCTAGAATGACTTCAATTGTAACATGAAACTACATTCATTCATCCTAAGTAGCTTTAAGTTCCTAACGGTATACAACTATTTATACTTAAATTTTATTATTTTATTGCCCTTGGAACCGTGTCTAAGTACTATTCATGCCATTATAAGTTGTAACTCATTTAGGGAACATGCAACTTACATTACGCTATCGAATTACATTACCAATGAGCTACTCCAAGCTGCTCATGTATGTGCTTCATGAAACATTTTTATTATATTATTATCTATTTTACCTAATCTAACTTTAACTAACCTACAAAAATTCCTATTTTTACATTTTAGTTACTTTTATAATAATAAATAAAGAATACCTATGAAAAACAAGAAATAAAGTACTTATTTGGGTATTCTTTTTTTCGTTAACAACTAACGAGGACACTTAACCCTACTTTTGTATTCTGATGGTATTAATGCACTAAACAATTTTTATTTAATTAAATAATGCACCAAAGAATATAGAATAATTATATGCAAGAAGCAGACAATGTCATATAACTATCCCAAATTCATCCACGGTAGTCGATATCTTTCCCATGGCAACGAATCATGTACTAAAAGACAAATTGAGAATTCTCTGTTCAGAAAACAAAGTAATATAATACATCATTTGATAGATGAAAACCTTGATTTTCTATTGGTTATAAGTAATATAATATTAAACATAAGAGAAATCTATTAACAAATCCTGAGAGATAAGATGTGACAGATGGGTGTGGCAAGAGGGGTCTGATTTTCTATTTGATGGATCTGTAACCAAACATGATTGAAAGCTACAAGAATTATGTTCTGACTGAACAATAACGATTTGATAGTGAGTAACTTGCATTAATTTTGTACTTATTGGAGCAGAAGAGTTGTGAATCAATTAAAGAAGAGGAGATGCCTAGATAAAAATGTAATTTCTCAAACTATGGGAAATTCAGGATTTCTTTTTAATATTTCCTTAAAAAAATCAAGAACTTACAACTTATATACTATTAAAATATGCATTGTTAGCTATGATTTTATGCTATACTAATTGGTATAACATAAAGAAAAAGTAGTTTAATTAAATTTTTAATGTAAGTCATTAAAAACTTTGTGACATGCACAGAAAAGGATGACTGTTGCAAAAGGGTTAATTAATAACTATGTTAACATTATACAGGTGGAGTATTTGATCAAAGACACTGTTATTAGACATCAATAAAGCCAAAGGTACATTACTTGATCAGAGACTAAGGTAAGTTGAATATTTAATAAAACACACATCTTCATTAGTATTTCTACATATTCAAGAGAATGATCCTAGTTATATTCTGTAGTATATTTAACAGATTAATGTGTAAACAATTTTAATACATTTTAGTATTTTTAATAAAAACTGTTGTAAAAGAAATGTGTTTTGAACTGTACTATTTCACTTTTGCTTTAGAGAATAAAAAAACAAAATAATTAACAACAAAATAAAGAACAATTCAGGAATCATGAGCAAACTAAAAAGAAAGAACTCCTTACACTAGTTACACTAATTAAGAGAAAGAATGTTCTGTATGGTATAACTATGGATTCTAGAGGACACAAATACCTCAACAGCTGTCTGACATGACCTTACTGTTCCTGTTCCTGTAGCATGCATCTGGGCAAGATTGTAGAAAGCCAGCACATGACCAGACTGAGATGCTAGAGAGTAAAATTTGATGGCAAGCTTGTAATCTCGTTGAACACCTAATCCACCTATTAGACATAACAAAAGATCATTTAGAAAAAAAATAACATACACAAAAGCATAAATTGTGCAACACTGAAAGCATAAAGGTTCCACTTATTTTGTAAAAGTGCAATCTAACAGAACACTTAACCCTATTACTACTATCACACACTTTAAATCCCTTTCTGCACATGTCACAAAGTGTTACTGAGTTACATTCAAAATTTAATTAAAGCACTTTACATTAATGCAGTTTAATGAACTTGACATTACCTAGTAGATAATAATTCAAGGTTTTATATTATGTTTTTTATTCCTTCATTTCAAAAGAAACCTCTTAAACATTAAAATTTGGTGACGAGGAACCCACTTTGAGACTAATAATGGCTGAAGACGGCTTGAATGGGTAATGAAGCAAATGTACAACGTTTCGACAAGGTTTTGTCATCATCAGGTACAGAGAAC